>NC_022016.1:428482-447124 GCF_000317375.1 Microtus ochrogaster
CAAAGGGAAAAGCCATTCTACATTTAAAGACAAGATTGCCTCTACCTTTCCTTTGGATGGGGTAATGCTCAGAGACAGGAATATCACCAATTGCACCTACATTTTTAAAAAAAGAAACAAAAGACATATGGATTTCAAGTCCCACAGGCATGGTGGCTACCTGCTTTGAACATGTTTTCCACACAACACATGTTCTGTTTTTTCTGGCACATGCCAAACACTGGTCCATGTCTCCAGGGAAACATGTGGATGTTACAGACAAGCAGGAAGGGGGAAGTGTAGGAGGAGGCCGCTTGTTCATCCCAGCTGTCCGGAACCAAAATAACCACACAGAAACTATATTAATTAAAACACTGCCTGTTCCATTAGCTCTAGTTTCTTATTGGCTAACTCTTATATTAATTTAACCCATTTCTATTAATCTGTATATCACCATGTGGCAGTGGCTTACTGGCAAAGATTTGGCATGTCTGACTCTGGCAGCTCCATGGTGTCTCTCTGACTCTGCTTTCTTCCTCCCAGCATTTAGTTTCATCTTCCCTGCCTACCTAAGTTCTGCCCTGCTATAGGTCCAAGGCAGTTTCTTTATTGATTAACCAATAAAAGCAACACATAGACAGAAGGATCTCCCATACCAGGGAAGTCCCAGGTTTTTACCCAAGATGTGCCTCTCTTCTTAACTGTGTAATCTTGAGTGAAGCTTTTTTGCCTCTCTGAACTTCTGGTTTCCATTGGTTAAAAGAATGGAGGGGTTTGGACAGGGGATGTAGCTCACTTGGTGGAATGCCTACTTAGCATGCATGAGGCTTAGGATTTGATCTGTACTACCTAAAATATTGTGGTGTGTGTATGTAACCCTGGTACCTGGGAGGTGAAGGGACTCAGATCTGAAGTTCATTATCCTTTGCTACATAGGGAATATGTTACTCTGGATTACACAAGTCTGTATCTCCTGTCTCATAAAAACAAGAGGGATCAGGTGCTACATGGGAAATGTTCTTTAGGGCCATCCTGCTTATAGGTCAGCTTGTTTCTGTTCCTTTGTCTTTTCTCTAACGGCTTTTAGAGTTTACACAAAAGCAAGAATTGGCTGTATGTATTGGACGCGGGGGCAAGGGGGAGATTGAGTGGCTAGTTTGTGTATTTAATGGTTGGCATTTAAGCAGAGAGACAGTTTAAGTTAAAGAATACTGTTTGCAAACATTAAAAATTCCATAAAAATCAAATTTATGCAGCCAGTACACAGAGCAGCACCAAATCAAGTACACAAATAGAAGTTGAAATGCATCATCACAAACTCCTGACTGAGAACAAAGCTGCAGCCATTTAGAGACAATTTTCATATAAAAATCGATCCTCTTAATGCTTCTGCCATGATTCAAATTAAAGACATCAGTCCTTAAGGAATCTGAGTTTTGATGTTTAAGCTCAGGTAGAATTTCCTGACCCTATGCATCCATGATAAGCATGTTACAATACAATCCTACTCTGCAGATGGGACACAGGGTCTCAGAAGAAAAGTGATTTTTTTCCCCATGGTTAGGACAACAACTGATAAACCTGACATTGACTTCACTTTTCACTGTGGTATTTTTTCCACTCAGTATTTTTCCCAGTGAAACAATATACTTACCAAAGTTTTACTGAGTGTCTAATACATGGTGGGCATTTTCCTAGATCCAGGCAGTGGAACTGATCACCACTGATGCCACAGGAATATTTTAAGCACAGAACTCTGTCCTTCCCATCAGATCTCCAGCATGCCACAAATGACTTTCGATCTCATTATGAGCCACCACTGGGAGAAAGTCTTCAACTTAGAGCTGTTGAGAATGGAGTAAGAAGGGATAGAGGCAGGGATGCTGGAAGGACATCTTGATAAATCAAGTAGGAGATAAGAATCCCAGACCAGAACCCCAGTCCAGGTGTCATGTGGGATTCCCTCTGTATGCTGTGCTTAATAAAGAAGCTGCTTTGGGCCTATGGCAGTACAGAATAGGACAGGTGGGAATTCCAAGCAGATAGAGGAGGAGAGAGTAGGCAGAGTCAAAGAGATGCTATATAGCCATGGCAGGAGACAGATGCACTGGAACCTTGCTGGTAAATCATGAGCTTCATGATAAAATATAAAATAATAGACATGGATTAGTTTAAGGTATACGAGCTAGCCAATAAGAAACATGAGCCAATGGGCCAAGTGGTATTGTAATAATACAGTTTTCTGTGTAATTATTTAGTGTCTGGTCATCCAGCCTCTGACAACACAGACATTCACAGTTCAGGTGGAAATGGGAAGGGGTAGATGCAAGAATATTCCAAAATTCAACTTGACGGGACTCTGTGATTTTTTTTTTCAGTGAGTGGAGAGGGAAAGTCTGGAGTGTCTACCTGTTTGTTCAAGTTTTGATCCAGTTGGGAAATCAAGGAAAGGCTAAGTAGCCTTGAAACAAGGATATCTACCTTTATGACCATTCAAGCTGAGATTAGGGAATGTGCTTTTGAGCCAGGAAGATCTTCTTACCGTGCAGTGGTTGACAGAGGTCATAGGCCCTGGAGGTGCTTTTTTTTCAAAGTTCAGAGATGAGTCTGAACTACACACCTGTTGTATCTGGAGGCAGGAGCAGGCAAAGGATGGAGAGGAGATGGATGTTACTCTTTGGGGATTTCTTCTCCATGGTGTCAAAAACACAAGTAGAAAAATCTTGGGTTTCATGTGTTGTTTGTCTAAAGGACAATTTGAGGGTAAGGGATGATGTGGAGAGAAGTTGAGTTGTGCTTGGAGTTGCTGAGGAGTGTAAGATTCATGTCCTGTCTGGAGAGATGGTTCAGTAGTTCAAAGCATGCAGTGCTCTGGCAGAAGACCTGAGTTTGGTTTTCAGTACTCTCTTCAAGCAACTTACAGCAGCATGCAACTTCACCTGGGGATCCAACACCCGCTTCTGACCTCTATGAGCAACTCTACCCATGTGTAGATGCCCTCTGATACAGGCAATATAATTTAAACTAAAAATAAATCTTAACAAAGGAAGCATGTGGTGGGAATAGCTGTGTGCAGATCAGTGGTTGGAGACATGGGTAAACAAGTTGTTAGCTGGCAGTGGTGATCAGAACTGGATCATGAATACGGGTAGCAGGAGTGAGGGGCAGCAATGTTGAAAGAGAAGGAAAGAAGGGAGAGGGCAGCAAAGGAAGGGAGAGGAAAGTAAATGTGGAAAGAGAAAAAGAGAACATGGACAGGAGCTAAGAGGGAAACAGGAGGGCAGGAGGCCAACAAAAGAAGGGAAGAAAATTTGAAGATGGAAGAGTAAACAGAAGTCTCAGATGCTGAAGGGTTTGAATTTGAAGCTTATCATCTAGTCTAGGTATGTCATCTTGAGTTAGGCACTTAATAAATGGTGGCTGTGATGGTACAGATGGCTATGATGAAGAAAAAGATGGAAAGAGATGGTCTCAAGAGATAGATCAAGTTGGACAATGTCAAAAAGTGTAATTTACTCTTATATGCTCTATTTTGGAGAACAAGAATAAGGCTAAGGAGACAATTAGATTTTCTTCCTGTGACTTTACATTATACTCCCTTAATCACTTGTTTTAATAAGAAGGCTTAAAAAAATTGCAAACTAATATTGCAGACATGGAGGCGGATGCATATGCAAGGAACTTATTAAAACTGCCTTGATTTTAATAAATTTACCACCAGGTAGCAATCTCTCAATGTCGCCTCTTCCCAATTTGCATGTGTAACTGGCATCTCGTTAAAACATCATTAAGAAATTGAAAACCAGGAAGACATAAACAGATGTAGAGCAGAAACAGAGGGGGCCAAGTGAGGGAGCTGTGGCTAGCGGGAGAGCAGATGCTTTTGGAGAAAGCTCAGCAAGAAACCCTAACTTGGTTATCCAAACACAATTTGATTAACAAGTGATGGGAATCTGAGTTTCTACAGATGCGGTTGTACAAATTGGCCATTACAGGGCTGTTGTGGAATTGTCATTTTCCTGAGTTGATTGGAATTCTGATATAAGCTACTGTTGTTTTTCTTCAGTTACACCATCATTCACCATTCAGGATAGCTGCTTCTTTCAAAGGATTAACACAAGAGAGCAAACCCTGTGGAGACTGGGCTCTTAGACTCTACTTTGCCTTCAGGGCTTGATCAACTTTCTTCCTTACTCTTTTAATTTGTGTTTAAGTGCACATTTAATATTATAAAAACAGGGCTGGAGAGATGGCTTCGTGGTTAAGAGCACTGGCTGCTCTTCCAGAGGACCCAGGTTCAACTCCCAGCCACCACATGACAGCTCACAACTGTCGGTAACTACAGTTCCAGGGGATCTAACATCCTCATGCAGACATGAATGCACATAAAATAAAATAATATTATAAAATAATGTATAATCATCATGGAATTTTCCTCAATAGCTATTCATAAAGCTATGTTCAAACTATTCCTTTGTGTAGATTATGTGTTTGAATGGTTTGAGTAGAGATGATTGTGCACAATCATCAAACTTGGGTATCATTCCTTAGGAGTGGTTCATCTCTGTTTTTAAGACAAGGTCTTTTCTGTGTAGGCTTCACTGTCTATAGTAAGCACACTGATGCATAAAGACAGGACATTTTCTATCCTTAACTTATCTGTTAGTGTTCTGTGTGTTAGAGGGACAGAAATTGCTCTATCTCTCTGTATGTGTGTGCATGCACACATTTTCTGTTTACTTAGACTATCGAGAAAATTCAGTATTTCCTTTGCTTGGTGTTGAATCAAAGATTAGATTTTGTTCACAGCACAGTACCACTTGGGATGAGGGTTGCTCTGCTTCAGACAGTTACTCAGGGACCCAGACTCCTTCCATTTGTGCCTATGCTCTTGTTTATACATATGGATCTCACCTCACTCACCCAGGAGACAACATAGCATACTTTCTTTACTGGCTGTGCAAGATGGTGACATACACATCTCTTTTGTCATTGTTGTATTAGTGAGGCATAGTCATAAGGTGCCTTAAAGATGCAAGGGGCTGAGTTGGGTCAGTGATCTTTGAGAAGAATAACACAGCAATGGGTGAGTTCCTCCAGTTCTGCTCTATGTGTACCCGCAGTACTCAGAGGTTTCAGTTAACCTGGAAAGTCCTAATGGGAAAGTTTTGTGTAACCCATATACCTTATAGGGCATGAGTCTTTGAGAGCTTGGAATGGCATCTCGCAACTCTAAAGATCAGCCCCTCATAGAAACTGCTGACAGCTTCAAGTGATGAGAATTGGGGATGTAGCTTAGTGGGAAAGGACCTGTCTAGCATATCTGAAGCCCTAGACTCCATTTCCAGAACAAAAATAAATAAAATAAGTTGATAAATAAATGAAATGTTTGGTAATACTGGGTGGATGTATGCTGGAGAGAACATCATCCTGTACCTCACTTGAGCCACATTTAAAAAGTCTCCTGGTATGATTAAATAACAGCATTATTTGTAATAGCCAGAACCTGAAAACAACCTAAATGCCTTTTGACCGAAGAATGGATAAAGAAAATGTGGTACATTTTCACAATAAAGTACTATACAGGAGAAAAAACAATGACATCTAGAAATTTTCAGGCAAATGGATGAATCTAGAAAACAGCATATTGAGTGAGGTAACCCAGATCCAGAAAGACAAATATAATATGTACTCACTCATATGTGACTTTTAGACATAAAGCAAAGAAAAACCATTCTACAGTTCACAATCCCAGAGAACCTAGACAACAAAGAGAGACATACACGTATCTAATCTACATGGGAAACAGAAAAAGACAAGATCTCCTGAGTAACTTGGGAACATGGCAATCATAGGAGAGAATAGGAGGGGAGGGGGGATGAAGGAAGGGAGGGGTGGAGAAAAATACATAGCTCAATAAAAACAACAAAAAATTAAACAATTGAACAAAACTAAACTAAACACAATGTAAGGGGTTGAGTACGGATCAAGGGCAGATTATGGCAGTCCCTTGCATGAACTCTGACCCAAAGCACGTCCTCCATCAGGAATACAGCAAAACCTTCTCCTTAGATTGCCTTATGTCAAATTAATCTCAGAAAGTGATGTTGATCTTTTCAGCTTGCACGAAGAGAGAAAATGCTCATATATTAGAATAGCAGCTGGTCACAGCTACCCTTGAGCTATGTGTATTAAACTTCTTCATTCTGTATTGACTAATCCATTGTCCTTGATCTTTTCCCACCCATTGTCTTTATATCAGTTTCCACACCTTTTTATTATTACACTTTGATAAAGTTGGGTTGCTTTTTTGGCTTACAAAAAGTCTCCTCCTGTATTTTGCTATTACTTGTTAGGGCAATTACTTATTAGAGATGGATGGCTAAACATGGTTAACCGAGGCTGTCAGGGCTCAAGCTCTGACTCTCCACAGAAGTACCATTCTTTAGTGTCTGCATGGTTGTATTGACTGAATTGCTAGGGAACCATCCTTTCTCTGGCATCATGGATGCTAGGGGATAGATACTATGTTACACTGAAACTGAATTTGAAGAAGAAAGAGATGAGATGCCAGTGGGAACACTGCAGCATGGCAGAAGAGGTGTGTGTGTGTGTGTGTGTGCAATAGGAAACCATCTCCTGTGGCTCTAGAGGAGAAGGCCAGCTGAGGAATCTTGGTTTTCACCACTGTCAGAACAAAACTTGTTGTTGCAAGGGATGGGGATTAATACTATGAAACAAGACTTAGGGAAACAGAGTGTTTCTGGGGTGCAGTGGATAAGAACTATAGTGTGAGTGAGTGAGGAGAGTATAGGTAAGGGACCCTGTGCAGCCTGACATACTAGGAAGGCACAGGTGGCTCTTTTGTGGGCCCCAGGCACAGCACAGAGCCTACCTACCCCTTTGGTCTCCTCAGGTTCCTCTCAGGATAACAATTTTAGATCCAGACTGGGTGATTTGGACCTGTGTGCCATAATTCTCTTCTTCCCATGGGTAACTGGTTAGGGCAGCTCATTTTCTGGAGGAAATTTATACACTATGTGTCAGGACCGCTGACTCTGAGTATGAGAGCCGAGCTTGAGTTAAACAGCTTTACTGTGTGCATTTAGTCGATGGAAATAAGGATTTTAATCCACTGTTTCTACTGCTTCTGTCTGTGTGATTCCTCTGGAAGAACATAGAACATTTCATGAGACTAAAGAGCAGAGCAAGGTTCAGAGTTCTGCTTTAAATCAAAGAGATGCATGCTGTCCAGGACCAAGGCAAAATGCCATAAGGTAAGAGTTTTCATTTCCATTTTCTTTCTGAGAAATCTGATTTTCAAAGAAGTGATTCACACAGAGTCACATAGTTAGTAAGAAGGACAAAGCTGAATTTAAAATTTATTTGTCTCTCATACAATACATTCCAAACACAGCCTCCCCTTCTTCTCTTCCTTCAGTGCTCTCCTCATCCCTTCTCTCCAGATCCAAAACTCCTCCAATTGCCTTCAACAAAAGCAGCCCTCCCTGTGATATCAGCCAAACTTGGAATAACAAGATGCCATAAGACTAGGCATATACCCACATACCAAGGATGAATAAGGGGATCCAGTAGGAGGAAATAGGTCTCATGAGCAGACAATGAGTTAGAGACACCCTTACTCCTTTTGTTAGGAGATCACCACCACCACCACCAATAACAACAACAGCAGCAGCAACAACAAAGCCCAAGCTAAATAATCACAGCGTATATGCAGAGGACCTGGTGCATATACCCATCCAGGCTTCATGGTTGCCATGTCAGTCTCTGTGAACCCCCATGAGCCCTGCTTAGTTGAGTCTGTGGGTGTTGACCGATGTTTCTGTCCCACAAGGTCCCACATCCATTAGTCCCAAATAAACACACAGAGGCCTACATTAATTATAAATTGATTGGCCTATTAGCTCAGGCTTCTTATTAACTTTTATAACTTATATTAGCCCATAATGCTTGTCTGTGTTAGCCACATGGCTTGGTTCTCTTTTTTGGTGAGGCAGTCACATTTTGCTTCCTCTGTGTTTGGGTGTCAACTACAGACTGACCGTTCATCTTCCCAGAATTCTCCTGTTCCTGTTGCTGTGCCTCTACTTCCTGCCCAGTCATCCTGCCTCTACTTCCTGCCTGGCTACTGACCCCTCAGCATTTTATTAAACAAGTATAAGAAACAAATCTTTACAGGGTAAAACCATTGTCTTACAGCATGTGGGCCATGTTCTTCTGGTGTCTTCCATTCCCTCTGACTTCTTCAATTCCTCCTCCTCCTCCTCTGCTGTGGAGTTTCCAGAGCTCTGTTTGATGTTTGGCTGTGGGTCTCTGTATCTGCTCCCATCAGCTACAGGATAAAGCCTCTGTGAAGACTGGGCTTCCACTGGTCCTATGAGGATAGCAGGATATCATTAGGAATCATTTCATTGGCTTTTTTTCCCCCTTGTCAGTCATGTTTGGTCTTACAATTTGATGTCACATTCTCCTACTGTACCAACCAGGGAGGATGGGTACTCTGAGTACCAAAGGATGCTTGGTAAAATATTATTTCTGTGTGTGGCTTCAAGAGTGGGTCCAGAACAGATCACCATTTGAACCTGTGTGTCCAATAAGATAGCCCTACTAGCATGGGTAGGTATCACAGTGCATGGGGTTCTCAGAGAGACTGGGCCAGGGAAAGGAGAATTCATTCTCTTCTTGAGCTGAGATGCACACCTTCTCCTGCCCTCAGACATCAAAGGTCCATGCTGTTGCATTTTTGGATACTGAGACTACTTACACTACTGGTTTCTGGTTTCCAGGCTTTTAGACTCAGTCCCATTCATGCTACTGGCTTCCCTTGTTCTTTGCCTGGCTGGTGACAAGTGGTGACAAATGGTAGGGCTTCTTGCTTCCATAATTACACAAGCAACAAGTATTCTCTTATATATTTATAAACTGATAGATATATTTGAATAGAATATAAGACAAATGATTTTAAATGATATGATGTACAACCCTCCCAATCAACTTACATTACACCCCAATAACTAATCAAGCATTGAAAATAAATTGATTTAATGCCCCTAGCTGAGGGACCACCATGCTTTAATCCAGCCTGGGTGATCTCACACAAGACCTATTTACAACAAGCTATTTCAAGCATTATATAACTTACTGAACAATGAACGTGAAGAATCCTGGTTATAAGGTCATCACAAAGCCCCAGAATCAGGTTGAGGGGCCAATGAGGGGATCGTTGATTAAAGATACGAGTCAAGGCTGATGATTTGAACTCAGTCAATCCTTGGGATCTACATGGTAGAAGAAAAGAATCAGTACTACTATAACTTGTCCTTTGACCTCCGTATGTGGGCCATGTTATGCATTTCCCCTCCCAGTGGATGAATAAATGTAACAAAGAGATATTTCCATCCAGCCATCACAGTGCAGGGACACTGCATGTTCTGTAGGTTTTCTTTGGAGAATTCTGACTGACATGGTTGGTAAGAGTTAAAGTTTATATACCTGCCATCAACTTTTCAGGTTCATTACTGCCCTGTATTTGCCACACATGTCCATAATTCATTTCAGTGTTGATCTTCAAGTCATTCCACATGTTGACTGAAGCAATAGATGGATACAAAATTTCCACCCACCTATGTCTAGGGAATTCCAGGCTTTTGGTTGCAGGGACTAGTAATCTCCTTCCTTATATCACTTCAACTAAGAGACATTCCCCACTCCCAAGAAATCAGTCATCCAGGATATTCTTTAAACTTTGGCATCCATTCTGGAAGATACTGGCTTAGGTTCTCTAAGTAACTTAATTCACCCACAACAGAAAATGTGTGGGGCTTGTTCACTGTCATCCAGTGAATGACAGGTAGTGCTGTGATCAGAGTTCAAGCCTCCAGTGTCAAGGATCTCACCACTGTACTTGCGGGGGGGGGGCGTGTATAATGAAAGATTTGGGTGACAGAATTAAAGCATGCAGTCTGTCTTACAAGCTGCAATTGTGAAAGGTTGTAGGTAATGTGGCTGGGCTCCAAGGACTTTAGTTTTTTTTTTTAAATAAATTTGAAAGATGCTAGCAAAATCTTAAAAGCCTAAAAAAAAATGACAGAGGAAAACTATACAGCTTGGAATGAAGAAGTTTCCATGTTTTAGGTGACATAAAAAAGCAAAGCCTAAAATAACAAAAGACACTGTAAGTTGAAGATAATACAGTAAAGGAAGAAACAGAAGATTGCACTTCAAACCCAGAGGCAGATCTGGCATAGCCTGAGCCCTGTCATTGTCAGTTGGGCTGCTGGGTTGGTTGTTGTTCGGTTCCTGAAGGTCTGCACTGCTGCCTACAGTGTGAGGTGTGTCTGGTGTATGGTCAGAATGCCCTCCAGAGTCTGTTCTCGTTCTAACCCATTGCTTAGACTTAAGGCTACAATGGTCATTGGCTGGTATATGTGTGCACAGCATTATGCTGAGAGCTGTTTTCTCAATAATTTCATTCCTCAGCTGCTCATTCTGCTCCTGAGTAATGATAGAAGTGTCTGGAGCCTCCTTGCCTGACATGGGGAGTGACCACAGCCAGCCCCAGTAATTCTGTGTTTCTGGAGCTGCGTGTGTGTGTGTGTGTGTGTGTGTGTGTGTTTATGTGCCTCATGTTATGGACCGGTGATCACAGGCTCAGTTCCTTTATAGCACTGATATCTGATGTTCTGCTTCTACTGAGCAAGCTCATTTCCTGCAGGTTCTTTCTATCTATCTGCATTTTCTTATTTCAAGGTACAGATCTCAGGCCCACTCTTTGATTTCCCCAAATCCACTCATGTACCATGGTGGATTATACAGAGGGCTTGTAGTCATAGAGGTGGCTATTGCTGGCAGTGAGAAGAGAAGGGATGATATCTACCTTGTTCTGAACACACGTTGGTCAGTTCCTGGGTGATCCCCACTGACAAGTATATCTTGAAAGATATTGGTCTTCCCACAAGTTGCCTGGATATTTTCTTTTTTTTTTTTTCTGTTTTGTTTTTCGAGACAGGGTTTCTCTGTGGTTTTGGAGCCTGTCCTGGAACTAGCTCTTGTAGACCAGGCTGGTCTCAAACTCACAGAGATCCCCCTGCCTCTGCCTCCCAAGGGCGGGGATTAAAGGCGTCTGACACCACCGCCCGGCTTGCCTGGATATTTTCTTCTCTTCTCTTTACCCTCCTTTCCCAACCAAATAACCAGCCAGTTTGCTGCCCAGCACACAAATTCACTAGTCTCCAATCAGATAGGTAAACACCTAACAAACTGACCACCCAGCCAATTAACCAACCAGTCAATCACCTAACCAATCAACCAGTCAACCACCTAACCAATCAACTTACTAGCCTGCTAAGCAATGGGAAGCCTACTACTATTAATCTCTCCCCCAACATAGCATGGTATGTGAAATTCTTATGTGAAGAAAAGAAAGAAGAGGGGAAGGAGGGTGAATGAAGAAAAAGGGGGGGGGGACATTAGCCTTTTTTGCTAATATCCACAAACTCTTGCTCTGCCTCCAACAACTTGTTCTCCACCCAAATTGTTCTTTTGTTGAGGACCCTGTATAGCAGGCCTGCTCAGGACTCTCCCAATGACCCTATGGCATATGGGAGTTTATCATTCTATTTCAATATGAGAATAATGAAGCTGGGAGGTAAGGTCACATGTTCAAGGTCACAGGGTTGGTCAGGAGTAGGACTGGGTCAGGTTGACCAACACTCATTCATCTCAAATGTCAGAGCTCCTCTTTATCTTCTGATATCATGCACCAAATTCTAATGTAACTTCTTTTAAAGCCCACTAAATGAGTATTGGCTCACTCACCCCCACAAGGTTATGCATTTTCATCTGTATCCATAGAACTAGAAAACTGGAATTCAGGAGGGTGCTTTGGATGCAATACAAACTAGAATTTTCATGCATGACTCCGAGATTCCTAGCATCCTGTTTTTGATGGTCCTATTTCATACCAGCCTCCTCCATAAACATAGACAATTGCTGACACAAGGGTTGGCCCCTCCTACATGGTAATGGATGTTCACACTGGTTGATTTCACAATAGGACTTCTTAACTCATAATAACACTGAGGATTTATGGTCACTCTGTTGCCCAGGGAGCACTTTATAGAGGAAACAGCCTGGGAGCAGGGTGCAGAAGAGTAACTATGAGTTCACCACCTGAGCATATCTATAAGAAGGGAAGGGACATTTTAGGAATATGTACTTCATGACTTGGTGTTAGTGGAGAGCATCAGGAGGCTAGTAAGGATGGGTTTCCCAGGACGGGAGGAGAGTGACTCTAAGAGATCATTAGGAATCAGCTCCTCAGAAACCTTGAGTGCCATGATCAAGGTGTAGTCTGAAGGCTGTGGGTAGCTACAGGAAGCTCAAAGCAGGATGGCCACATTAAACTTGGTGCCAGGGACGCTGTGGGAGCCATAAACAGGTACTGGCATGCACCTTGCCTTTCCCTGCCACATTCATCTTTTCAGGAACAGATACTGGAGGTTTAATGAACTCATTACTCATTTCACTGTCAGATGAGTCCATTTGTGGCGGGAGCCTGGTGGAGGGCTCTATTCAGTCAAGGCTATGGTGTGGCAATCTCATCAGCAGCGTAGCTCACCCTGTCTGGCAGAAGCTACCCAACCTGTTCCGCTGCGCCCTCACCTCCCACCCCCTCCCAATCCCACACTTTGTTGCCTCCTGAACTTGCCAACATTCATTTTAGGGGGCTTGATTGAACTTGTGTCTACCTTAAATTTACTGTCATCTATCTCCTGAGCCATTTGTCTCTGCTGGTCCCTCTGCCTCTCTAAACTTGCTCCTGGAAGTGAATGCTTTGGTCTGTAAACTGGAAGAAGGCTGTCTGTCCTTGTATCACTACCTGTTCCGGGGACAGTCAGTCCACTAGTCTTCTCTTCTTATCCTTCCTTATTCACAGTTTGGAGTTTCTGAAGGAGTAGCTTCCTCTTTTCATAACCTGAGCTCCTTGCCTGAACACTTAAAAGTCTGAGAGTGAAAGGGATAGGTGCATCTATGGAACTTGCTGGCTAGCCAGACTAGCTTACTCAGAGAGTTTCAGCTTTAGTGAATGAGCCCGTATCCAAACACAATATGAAGAGTGACTGGGGATGATTGTCAGCACTGAATTACAGCTTCCATACACATGTACATGCATCTACACACATGTACATGCATCCACACACATGCACGTAGCACACACGTGTGCACATGCACACACGCACATGCATTACTGGTCACAGGTTTCTTATCTGGACCCAAGATCAGCTGTTATGCCATTGTCAGTCTCACTGGTATAAGGACCCTGTCCTAGAATACTTTTTAGTTGTTAAAATTTGAGAACAAAGAGATAGTAGTTCTAAGGTAGGCTCACCCATGTCTTCCTTATGAAAATTGACGTTTTGTACCTATCTCTCCTGACCTTCCCTTTCTCTTTGTTGTCCCTTTCCCTGAATATTTCCATTATATTTATGGTGAAAAAATAGTCATTCATAGTATATGCTATATTTTGAAATATGTATATATAGGACTGGCTAAATCAAGCTATCCACTGGCCTTTTGTTCTGCTCCTTAAAGCCCCTGGAGAAATTCCTCAACCAGTGCCATCATGCCTGCTGTACTCTCTTCTGGACTGCTCCCTTCTTAGCTTCTCATATCAATCAAATGCTCTCTTAGACACCTCCTCTTCAGTGAGGTCCTCTCTTGACCACAGTGTAGAAACTAATCGACAGAGCTCGATACCATCCTGCCTCCATCAGAGCATTGCGCCTTCCTTCCTTCCTAGACTTTGATCTTAGCTGAAATTACCAGGACCATTTTATCCATTTATGTAATAACTATCACTGTATCCTGTTCCTCTCCCGTACCCCCTTGTGAAAAGGACATTCAGAAGGAAAAACCATGCATAATGGTCTCGGTAGTTGATCACAGATCTGGTCAATTCTACAACCTATTTTCTTCTTGCTATATATTGTTTCTCAAGATACTGGTATGTCACACTTATTTTCTGAAGATGTAAATTTAATCGTGGATTCAAAGCAGGGTGGTATCGGGAACAAACGTGGTTGAGTGCTAGGGAGGTGAGCTGATCAGTAAAGCACTTACTGTGAAGGCATGAAGAAATCCCCGGAACCCACATAAAAGATGGGCGTAACATCACACACACTTACAATTACAGTCCCAGGAAGATAGACGACAAGTGTATCCCCAAGGTTTCCTTACTCAGCCTACGAAAATCAGTGAGCTCCAGGTTCAGGGAAAGATCCTGTCTCAACAACAAAGAGGAGGGCAACTTAGGAGGGCATTTGAGAATGACTTCTAGCTTTTACACACACACACACACACACACACACACACACACACACACACACACACAGAGATCATAGGTTGGCTAACCTGATGAAACATCACTGGCGTTTCTCAGTTCTTAGCACCTGTTTCTGTCTTTCCTCCTAAAGAATTGATACACTTACCTTGAAGAGTTAACAGGAGGTAGAAAGAGATGGTACACACAGTTGGTAACCTGGTAACCTAGTGCCTACACACAGGGAGGCTCAGTCACCAATAAAGATATTAACATTTGTCCTGAGAGCTCTGCCTTCATTTCAGGCCAGGTAATTTATCAGTTGAAAGAGAAAAATGCAAATTTAGACACAAATGCCAAAGATGCTGAAAAACACCCGCTTCATCGCTAACTTCTCTCATGGGCTGACTGGGAAGCTAAGTTTAAATCCTAGTCAGGCTCCTGGACCTCATCACAGCTACAGTGCTGAAAGCAAACAGACTTTAGGATTTAAATTTTTTTTCTCGTTTTTCCCCCCTACAAAGCACAAATGTCATGGACAAGGGGCAAACTCATTATAGCTAGGTTTCTATCTGCCTGGTCCAGATGCAAGTGCTAAAATGTGAGGCCAGTTCCAGTGGCCAACATCCAGGACTGTGTGTGGTGTGACTAATATATGTAAAACACACAGGGTTCCTCTCTGGCAGCATCTGGGCCCAGAAGCAAAAGTTAAATTCTCAGCAAACTCTCCAAAGTCTTCACCGCGTTTCATGGTTGGAGGCAAAAAATCTGGCTGACAGTAGAGAAGTTCATTGTTGGGATTTTGTTTTTTTTAAATATGGATACTTTTGCTAGTAGTGAACTGGGTGTTCAGACACTATGGTAGTGATGAAAGGACTGATGGGTTGCGAATGAGTTCATTATCTAGAACCACATAGGAAGAATAGTTTCTTGAGTATATTACAAGAGTAGTAGGCATTAACTCTGATAATCCCTATGGTGAATGGCACAGCTGTTGTGGGGTGCGTGTGTGCCTCCATTTAGTACAATTGTGTGCTCGTTATATTCAAGTATGGGCACATGTATGTGGAAGCCAGAGGCTAGCAACTCATGACTTCCTTGATCACTTTCTACTTTATCTTTTGAGGCAATGTATCTCACTGAAACAGGCACTCACTGATTGGCTAGAATGGCTGACCAGTGAGCTCTGGGGAAATACCTGTCTCTACCCCACCAAATTAGGGTCAGATATTTAACTATATCTCTACACCTGGATTCTTTTGAATCTGAACTCATGCTTGTGAGCAGGAACTTTACCCACTGAGACCATGGGAGAAGTCTTTTATGGTTGGGATGTGTATCTTAATGTGTAGTTTCCTGGCATGCAATTTCCATACAATGGAGAACAATCTGTATTGACTGATAAATGATTAGCCTGAGCCACTGGACAAGAAATTTCCAATCTCTGTCATACAAAAAGGTAGTCCCAGTTGATCAAACTTTCATCCTGGTGAAATGTTAGGGTCACAGCTGGGTTGCAACTTTGTGGTGTTGGGGTACAAATTTGAATTCCTGGACCACGTTGGGAATGTTCCAGGGACCAGCCTGTGTTCTAGTCTGTTAGCAGTGACCTTCCCTCTGGACTCCTAGGATGATGCTCACTGATACCTAGCCATAACATTGAAAGTCTTTGGTATCAATTAGAATAGACCAGGTCATGTTCTGATAACAAATTATAGATTCTCAGAGGCTTACAACAGTGAGGGCTTGCTCCTGATTATGTTATTGCAGGTTGTCAGGAGGCGGTGTGCTCACTACAGCTATTCGGGGAGGTGCCAGTTCACAGGACCAGACAGAGTAGAAGAAGGGAGAAGATTTCACACCAGCCCAGCACATTGCACGGCCCAGAACATTGGCCATGGCTTGTCACATGATTACATTAACACACAGAGGACAGAGCATGGATCTGACCACGTCTCTAGTGAAGGGATCCAAAAATGTTTGTCTATAACATCTTGTCCCTCTTATTAAGCTGCCAAGTCTAGGTGTCTCAAATCTTTTCATGAAAACACAACTGTCATCCCTTTGCTTTATTATTGTGATTGTTACTCATCATCTTGTCTAACTGCTGTATCAGCCTCCATCTCTGTTTCTTTGCCAGTCTTCACCTTGCGATTCACCCTTAACTCTGAATCCTAAACCTCTGGATCATTCCTTCCTAGATTCAATGCATGGGCACCCCTGGCACCCTCCTTTCTGAGAAGATAAAAGATATCAGGTTTGTTTGTTTCCAGTAAAAGATCTTTCCGGACCCTTTCCAGGCTGCTATTTTGGTGTTCTATTATTATTCTCATCCGCGAAGCTGCAGACTCACACCTCCAGTGGGGAGTCCAACTCAGGCGCGTAATTAGCAAAGCAAATTAAACACTAAGGAGGCTGCATCCACAGTTACTGGGCAACTTCCTGTGTGACCTGCCACTCAGCTGAAGCCAGGGAGAGATGGTGAAGTGTGGGGGCCTCCATGCTGGAGCCTGGAGCATGTTGGCTTCTTTCACAACTAACTGCCCTCAGCTGGCCCGACTGTCTTCTGACCATGGCTGTCTCCCAGGGCCTTCTGTATATCCCACCCACTCTCCCTCCAGGGGTTTTTTTTATTCTCTCCCAATACATAAACACCAAAAAGCAAAAAACCTCCATTCACTCCATCCAACAGAATCATAACCCTCCCTCCCATGAACATAGTTCTGTCCAGTTGACAAAGCACGTTCATCAACAGTGGCTCAATTGCTTTTTTTTTTTCTTGGCAACATCATAAGGTGGATGTAATTACTGTCCACATTGGCAGATGTAGAAATGGAAGCTGGGGGTGGGGACAGTCAGGAGGCACCATGGCTGGGACAGGAATCTGGATATTGGCTGCTTTGTGCTCCAGTACATAGGTCTGCCTTCTACCTCCTGTTGAGCAAATAGTTTGGGTGGCTATACTCAGACTCAGTTTCCCCAAACCTCCCTGGTTTAATGGGGATCTGTGGTCAAACTCTGAACCCCAGGCTATAAAATAATCATGCGTGTTTCCCGTGTGTTTCCATCAGCAACAATTGGCCAATTAAGGCAATTACTGCCGGTTTATGTAACAGGACATAGGGATCACAGCGCTCAACTCTTGGAAAATCTTCTGTAAAAGCACTAATAATGCATTAATGTATTAATCCTCTTAATCCTGTCAAATTACCACACACTGGCTCCGCGGAGCTGACAGTGGCTGTTTCTGCTGCTTCTGCTTGCAGCAGCCATGGCTCTCTGTGAGGTTCAGGGGCTTCTCTGCTCTTTCCTGTCCCCAACTCTTCCCATGCACTTCTGGGGGCTACAGTGATCAGATAGGCTTAGATGACATCTGGCAGAAGAGAAATGGGGGCTTTCTTACAGGAAGAGGGTGGCATGTAATATGGAGAGTTTTTCTTGTATCTTCGTCAGTGGACAGGAGCTGGTCCATATGCCTAGGCCTATAGTAGTGTTATAGATATGGACTAAAATCAACAGGATACCCAATGAGTTGTCCAGGTTCTAGCAGTCAGGAACAAAGAAGTGGACTAAGAACACATGCTTATTTTGCTTTTTCTATTCCATGCTTATAGTTCATAATGTAAGCTGTCAGCCTCCTCCTCTGGCTGCCATGCCTGTTGCTCACTGCTGAGCCTCACCATCAAGACAAACTTATATCCTTCTGGAAGTATAAGCTGAATGCAAGCTTTCTTCTAGAAATTACATTTGTCATGATGTTTTATCACAGCACAGACTAATACTGTGTTTGTGTGTGTTTATGTGTTTATCTACTAATGTTGGGGTCATGACTATCCCTTCATGTTTGGATATGAAATATACTTCCTTCATATTCTTATGTGACAAAAGACTGTTCTCTAGCTTGTGGCACTATTTTGAGAGGTTTGAGAAGCTTTTGTCTATAGGACTTACCTGAAAGAAATAAGTCTGGGAGGCAGGGTACTTCCTTGGAAGAATATTTGCTATCATTTATAGATATCCGTGTGATCTGAGACTGGTCCCACAAGGGGCAGTGGTGGGTCACCCAAGGCCTCGGTAGGTCCCCTGGCAGGTGATCTGAGGCCTCAGTGAGAGACAGATAGATATGGCATGCAGAGAGAGCTGGGGTATAGAGTTTATTTAGTGGTTTATGGAAGGGGAAAGGGAGAAGGGGGATGGGAGAAAGGAGGGAGAAGAGAGAAGAGAGAGAGGCAGAAGGTGCATCTCTAGAAAAAGGGGGAAGAGAGAGGGAGACAGAGAGAGAGAGAGAGAGAGAGAGAGAGAGAGAGAGAGAGAGAGAGAGA
>NC_022016.1:447224-469603 GCF_000317375.1 Microtus ochrogaster
AGAGAGATTGAGAGTTGCTTGACATGGCAGAATGGGGAGATTGGGAGTGGGCGGGGCTTGTCTCTTAAAGGGAAAGGGTACCCAGGTGACAGACCAGGCTAGCAGATTACAATATTGTTATCTGTCCCTTCCTGTCTGTGCTCTAATTGGCCTACCATATTCTCCTGCAGCCAGGAGATGCTATTCACAAAGAGAGCAAAAACCAGTAGACTGGACTTTTTGATACTGTGAACCAAATAAGCCCTATCCACTTTTGATTGCAAATGTCAGAAATTTGAGTCACAGCAACTAAAAGTGTGGCCTTGGACTACTTATTCAGTGTCTCGGTGTCTTTGCGTGTTCCTGGCACTTGATAGAGCTCCATTTTTTTCCATCTATAAAGTGGGAATAAGAATTGTCGCGAGAGGATTAAATGAGGTTGTGTGTATCAGTTGCCTAGCACACATCTGAGAGTAAGGAAACATTAGTTATTTCCATCCATATCCTTGCTTTCTGGTGTTGTTTGATAAAAATGTTGCCTTCATTCCAACAGAGTTTATTGTAAGCATATCAGAATGGGCAGGAGTAGGGTTGACTAACCAACTTGACACCTAGAAATGAGTTTACTGATTGCTGGTTGGGCCACTTCTTACCTCAGGATATTGTGGTCAGGACTGGTCTATCTGTCCTTCTAAGTCCTTTAGAGTTTTCTTAGTGGATGGGGTGTAGGCCTTTTCTGCGGGCATCTGCAGTGTTTGTTACTGAAGAGGCCATCTGTGCAGGCAGGGTCAGGGTACCGTCATCCCTGTCCCCATTCATCATTGGATAGCTTGCCCATTTCTCACCATCAGCTGCTTGTGCTTCCTCCTGCCAAGACTTGAGGTTAGTGAGTTGGGGAAGGACTGGGGATTGTTTTACTCTAAGGATATAAGTTTGTTGACACTCTTACCTCCAATAGGTGGAGCCCCAGCTTCATCCCTTTGAGAGTGGGCTGAATTTAATGGCTTGCTCCGAAGAAGAGAATGTGGAAGGAGTGAAGGTACAAGCTGGCCATAAGAAATGTTCACTCTCCTTGTCCTCTCTGGAGCATGCATGGGGAATCTGACTACTTTAGTTGCTTTCTGGAGGGGGCCATGAAGTCAGCAGCCATGACCTCCTGCCATCTATCATGTGAAGGTACCATCTTGGAATCAGATACTCCAGCCCCATCCTGCAGCAGATGACTGCAGCCCAGGCAACATCTTGATTGCAGCCTCCCCAGAGACCAAGCTGTAGCCCCTCAGGTGAGCTGTTTTTGACTCCCGACTCACAGAAACAGTGTAAGATAATAAAACACTTGTTGCAATTTTTAGCTGCTAAATTTGGGGTATAATCTGTTATACAACAATAGGTGACTAACATAATTAACAGGGAAAACATAATTAGATATTTCAATAAGTGAGCTTCAGAGTGTGTGTGTGTGCGTGTGTGTATGTGTATGCACACACACGCACACACACACAAAATGATAGCCTGAGCTCACAATTCTGAATCTATTTATTAATGCTGTGTAGCAAATTACAGGTGAGAAAAAATGGGAAGTCACAGTCCAGGGTCTAGGAGGCTCCTTCCAGAAAGAGAAGGAAAGTACATTGTAGGGCACTGTCATACCTCAGTAACTAAGGACAGCAAAAAGCCTCATGATAGAGCCTGGCTTTGAGGACAAATAGGTTCCTAGGGGTAGTGGGGCAGCTGTGGTGAGACTCAGAGTGAGTAGGAAGAAACAAACTTAAGAGGAGCAAGCCAGGGGAAGGTCAAAAGCTTGTGTGTGTGTGTGTATGTGTTTGTGTGTGTGTGTGCTTGAATATCTTCATGGTGGATACAGGGTTGTCGAAGCTTGAGTGTGCATGTATATACTTGCATTTGTTTGTGTGCACATGTACATATATATATATATGCATATACACACACATATGCTTGTATGTGTGCATGGCAGGGAAAGAAAAGGAAAAAGCCTTTTTTTTTCTTTTTTCTTTTGGTTTTTTGAGATAGAGTTTCTGTGTAAGACTCCTAGCTGTCCTGGAACTACTTCTTGTAGAGCAGGGTGGCTTTGAATTTACAGAGATCCACTTGCCTCTGCCTGCTGAGTGCTGGGATAAAAGGCATATGTCACTACCATCCAGCTCAATGCGAAAACCTTTGATGAGGGAGAGAGAGAGAGAGAGAGAGAGAGAGAGAGAGAGAGAGAGAGAGAGAGAGAGAGACTAAAGAGAAAAGCTAGTACAGATTGCAGCTGACATGCTGCAAATGTGTGCTTTTGGACAGGCCACCTGATTTCAATGAGCTTGGCCTCCTTGTTTCTAAAGTAGAAGTCATTTGATGAAGATCTTAGCCAGGCTCTGGGCTGAACTGGGATTACACTGATCATTACCCTGATCAGAACAACAAAGCTTCCATCCAGAGGTCTTGAGCCCAGTGCCGTCCTTTATTCTGTGAGAGATTCCAGCACTGAGTGCTTTGGCTGATCTATCCCGGGGCTATGTCATCTCTCTTCTCTCATCTCTAGGAGCCAGGGCAGGCCACCAAGAATCTTGCTAATTGCCAAGTGTCTGAACAAGTTCACACACTGTGTGTTTCTAAGCCCAAGTCTTGGTGTGAGATGGCCTGGTGTTAACTCTCACCTCCAGCATTCGATAGTCATGTGGTCTCACCATCTTTACCTCTTTGAGTTTCAGTCCTTTTGTATAAAAATGGGAATATATTGATGTTGATGGGGTTGAGTGAGGTTGAGTATCTAAGACTCTTGGTAACTGCTCAACTTGTGGGAGCAATGTTTCAAATATTTGTTAGCAGAATAACTTCTGCATATAGAAACCCAGCCCCTCCCGTGGACTCAGAAAACCGGTACAAATCCTAATTCTTCTACTTAATGATTGTGTGATATTGAACAAAGTGCTGAAGAAATGGTTCAGCAGTTACAAGCTCTTACTGGCCTTGCTGACGACCTATGTTTGGTTCCCAGAACCCCGGTGGTGGCTTACAGCTCTGTATAACTCCAGTCTCATAGAATCTAGAGCCCTCTCCTGGCTTGTGCTGTCTCCTGTTCCCACTTGGTACACATAAACTCATACAGGCAAATACACATACATGCCAGTAAAATTAAATATTGATGTTGGTTAAACCCAATGCTTTTGCTTCTTTTTCTATGTGTGTACATGTGAGTACATGGAAGCCAGAGAACAATGCCAGGCTTTGCTCCTTGGATGCTGTCTTTTTTATTCATTTATTTTCCACAGGGTCTCTTGTTGGCATGGAACTTGTCAAGTAGGCTAGGCTGGCTAACCAACTAGCTTCCCCTGCATTCCTAAGCCTTTTGCATGGGTTCTGGGGATTGAACTTAGATCCTAATACATTCCTGATTGAGCTATCTCTCCATTCTTCTCTCTGTCTTTTTATCTGCAAAATGGAAACAAAAGAACTCTCCTCAAAAGTTTATACTGCAAGTGTTAAGCACAGGAATGCTTATGAAATGCAGAATAATGTCTGATGCTCATCAAGTGCTGCAGCGACAGGCGCCAACAGAACAAATCATCAAGTGCACTGAATGGCCCTGCTTCCACCCTCAGAAGGACACACAGCCCTCTGTCCTGAGTCTACACCTGTCCATAGTTACTCACTATGCCCCACTGCTTTCTCTAGGGCTGCCTCTTCTACTATGCAGGAAATCCAGAATGCAATGCAGTGCAGGGCTAGACCCATTCCTTCTTTATGTGCTGCCTCTTCAGCCTCCTCTCTGTCTAGTGAGAAGGATTCCTGGTTGCATTCTGGGTCAGTGGGTCTAGGACTGGAGAGGACTAACCCCATAGGACAGGAGGTGGACACTCTCTCTCTCCTGCCCCCTGCCATTAGTGGCCTAGAAGGCTTAGGCAGGCTCTTGGCTTAATTGTCAAATGGATTCTGGAGGGGTAATTTCGTTGATGTGCACTGTGGGAGGGTCTGCAGGCCCTAATGACCAGCTCAGCCTGCTAAATGTGTTTACCAAAAAATAAGGTTATTGATTTCACAGATATTTTTCCCCGTTGCCATCAGACTGTTAATGCGAGTTTTATGTAACAGAACAAATAGATCAGAGTGTAAAGTCTTTTGAAAATCCCCGGTGAATGCTGTAATAATGCTTTAATGTATTAATCCCCTTAATCCTGTCAAACTTCCAAAAGAATTTCAGGACAAGCTGACAGAAGATCTCACTCCCAGTGCTGGCAGCTGTGGCTGCATGTGGCTGCTGCTGCTTTGTTCTCCATTGTGGGTTGGCTTGGGAGAGCTGCCCTGTTAGTAATGGCTGTGGAGTCAGTAGGAAACATGTCTGAATATGAGAAGAATGGAAGGGAGGCTGATAAGAAGGAAAGATAGTTTCCAAAAAGGGGAGGTCTCTTGGGTGTTAAAGCAGAGATGGTGAAGGTGAACCCAGGAGGCAATGGCATCTACCCCCAACCCCAACATCTCCTTCCCAGTCTCTCTCTGTTTGCTGTGCACTGGGGTAAGCACCGCGGTTCATTCAATATTCACAGCACTCACTCCAAGTTTCAGATGTGAGTGCCTTGCTCCTATTGCAAGCACTTGCAGAGAGATGCTGAACTCAATGCTTGTTATGACCCAGAAGCTCAAGCTACCTTCTACATAGGTCCAAAAATAACTATCCCTCGATATTGATAATGGAGTTAATTGTTGCTGGCAGAGGCAGAGTTGTTTTCTTCAGTGATATAACCATTGGTAAGGTGCTCATTTTGTTGTGAATAACCCTTCATATATGCTTCTGTAACTAAGCCTAATTACACTCTGGATCACCAAAATAAATAAAGAAAAGGTAAGACAACAGAAGAAGGAATACCATTTGGGAAGAGGCTCAATGGGAGTAGGAAGAGGACAAGAAAGTATTATGGGTTAAATATAATCAAAATAAACTCCATATGTTTGAAAATTCCACAGTGAAATCCATTGTGATTTATAGTTAATATACTAATAAAACAATAAAATAAAACAGAAGATGCATTGAGTATGCCTATCCATTTATTAAGAATTAATGGAGGCCTGGGGACATATCTCAATTTGGACAGTCCTTGTCTAGCATGAATAAAACCTTGGCATCTATCCCTGGCACCTATGAACCAAGTGTGGTGGCTTATACCTGTTATCCCAGCACTAGGGAGGTAGAGGTAGGAGGATTAGCAATGTAAGGTTATTCTCCATACCTACTAAGAGTTGTAGGTTAGTCTGAACTACATTAAGCTTGGCAAAAAAAAAAAGTGGAGAAATAGTTTGAATTTACTTGCATGTGTACCGGATTAAGACCAGAAAGAAGGGTACCTGGAGCCTAAGAATGGCCAAAACAAGATGTACTCTTGTGTCATATTATTCAACTTTTAATCATTGTCACAAAAGTTATGGAGGAAACAATTTAGGGAAGAACGAATTATTTGGGTTCATGGCTTCAGAGGATTAGTTCATGGTCTGCTGGATCCATTGTTTTGGTTGTGGAGAAATGACAGAAATGTCTGATAGATAAGGCTGTTCCCTTCACAATAACCAGGAAGCGGGGATAGAGAGGAGAAGAGATTGGTTACATCCTCAGAAACCCTTCAAAGGCATACCCCAGAAACCCTTTACTCCAGAGAAGATTACTTTCCCCATACCCATTTCCCACTAGTCCATTCAATTGTGAATCATTTTACAAATTGAATTAGGCCAAACATATGATCCAATCACCTCTCAGTGAAGAGATCTACCTACTGGGGACCAAGTCAACAAATAGCCATTTAAGGGGATACTTTGCATACAAACACCTAGTTTGGAGCTGATATACAGACTAAATTGTCTGGGATAGAGCCTATCCTGCTCTCTACTTCTGGTAAAGTCCTTTCCCTTCTCTGCCTCAGGTACCTCACTGGTCAAGTAAGGTAGTTGACTTTGCTGGTTTTGACAGTGCCTGAAAGTCTGAGATCCTCATTTAACACATGAGTCCCAGCCTTTGGTAACCTCAATCTAAAGGAGCAACCAATAGATCCATGCCTAAAGAAACTGTTAATGAACCTGCATTTGTTTCTCTGGAAGCTATTGGACACAGCATGGATGGTTCTGGTAGGTTCCCATCAGGATGTCCTAAGGTCTGATTTTGCTGTTTCTCCCTTCCTCACATGCAGTTGCTGGTCCACATTGTCTGCTGTTTTCTCCTGAATTCTTCCCCAGAGACCCCATGTTGGATTCAGGGAGGTGGATGATCAAGCCTATGGTTAGAAATGCTGGTTGCCCCATGACCTCCTCAGTCCTGACCACATCACCTATTCAGGGTCAAGCTTTTTCCATCCAATGTGAACATTAGATCTTGTCATTCTCCCTTTATGGTACTTCAGAAGCTCTTGATGGTCCTTAGGAAAAAGTTCAAATTTGTGAAAATGATTCTTCAAGCTTCACTTGCCTTTCAGATTTTTCTCTGAGATATTCAAGTATCAAAAATGCATACTCAAGTATACATTCCATTTGTCTATACTGAGCCTGGTGGGGTCATGTATAGATAGGTCTAGGGATAGGTCATGCCCTGCTTCAGACATGTGCCCTTCTCTTTGCACAAGCAACCTCGGTTCATCCTAATGTCCTTTCTCTTAAAAGATTTTCCCTATCCTTGTGTTGGGTAAGGTTCTTCTGTGTGATCTCACTAGGGGAGAGGGGAACATTTACAACCATCTCTCTGAGTATGTGGGCCTCTCCCATCAGTCTGTTGGCTGTCCTGGACCAGCTTCAGGTACCATAATACTCCCTAATAATCAAAAGCATGCACAACAAATACTGGCAGAGTGCTGAACATTGGTGGCCACCGAGTCAGATTCATTCTGTGCAATGTCTCTGACACTCACCCATGACCTCAACCAGATCCATTCTGTGCAACATCTCTGACACTCACCTATAACCTCAGCCAGATCCATTCTCTGCAGCACCCATGATTTTGAGCTGGCTCTATTTGAAGAGAAGGCAGCACAGCCTTTCGCATTGCATCAGCCACCCAAGGTCATACAGCCTAACACAGGGACAAAACCACAGACTGAGTCTGGGTCATTTGCATTTGTCTTCAGTTCTTTCTAGCCTTATATATATCATGCTATCTTGAGTCAACCTGCTAAGCACATGCTGTTACACCACTTTTATTTCTAGGTTTTACAGTTATATCCTGAAGCTCAGAGAGGTGACTTGAAACCCCAAAGTCACAGTTTAGAAATCACTGGGCTGGTTTAGAGTTTAGAACCTCCCACAATCTGCCTCTCTTACTGGTATATATTGACGACATTCGCAGTACCCAGGACCAGACTGTTCTAAGTAGATACCTGGGTGATCTTGGTGGTATCCTCATCTCCAAGGGAATTTTCAGTCTGGGATGTTGTTATCCTTCCCGCGACTGGAGGAGGAGTTGTGAGAAGCATAGGGAAAACAAAGATGCCTCTTTAGAGCATGTGAGTAAGAATCCTTCAGTTAAAGCCTCCATATCCCACGAGAAAAGGCAATTTTCCCATGGTGCCTTTGTCTCTTTCTCCATGAAGCTACTGGTGCTTTAAACCTGAAAGCACACCGCTAAGGGGCCAGAGCTTGAATAGCTCAGGCAGGGCTCTTCTTCCAGGCAAATGTAGGCTCTGAATTCCTGTCCCAGCAGCTCTGAGGCATTGCTGTTTTCTTTGCTTTCTCTCCATCATGAGTGCTTGCCAGATCAAAATCTAGCAACAGGTCCTAGGGAGATGTGGGGTTTTCCTTAGGGAGAGATGGATGGTGATTTCTCACGTGGAGTAAGGAGCAGATGATTCTTGTGTTAGTTTCTTAGGGCTTCTATAACTAAGTGCCACACGTAGAAGGACTGACACACAGACATGTCTTATCTCATGGTATTTGGAGACTTGAAGTCAGTAATCAAATTATAACTAGATGGGATGCTTTTGAGGGCTGTGAGAAAGTATTTCCCACATGTCTCTCTCAGCTTCTGGTGGTTTATGGATACTCTTTGTGTCATAAATCTTGTCAATACTTTTCTCACTACAAGGTGTTCTTTCCAATCTTTCTTTTTATGAGGGCACTAGTCATATTGGTCAGAAAGCTCACTGATTTTCAGGTATTTCAGTATGACCTCATGTGGACTAATTGCATTTTGATGTTCTCTCTCTAACCACGGGCACATACTAATATGCTAGAAACCAAATGTTAAGGCTTTAGTATATAAACTTGGGGGTGGGAGGTAGGTCACAATGTAACCCCTAAGAACTGTAGCTATGTATCTTTCTGAATTACTGCAAAGATTTCCTAAGACACTTCATGTTACTGTGCTTAAATCCATTATCCCTATAGCCGTTAGCTCTGTTCAGTGCTCCAGTCTGAAAAGTGCCCTTTCTTTTGCTCCTTCCCTTTTATTCTCCCTTTATCTTGGGCTAGTCATTGACTTGCCTGAGTGTCCAGTGGAAAATATAGTACACTCTCTTTGGATTTCCTAGTTCAGCCACACTAATATAGCATCAGTCCATGGTCAAACCACAATTCATAGTCTGATAGGTGTATAGGAACATATAAAGGGCTTCCTAGAGAAATGCTTTTTTTCTATAAGATGATGAGGCATATTCAGGTGCGGAATCCTGGAAGGGATGTTCCAGAAAAGTAACAACATAGGCAAAGGCATCAATGGTCCACAGAGAGCATGTCCACCAAGCTCCCTGTTGCTCATAAGATGAAAAGAGACTTTTGAGTTTGGTAATGCAGACTCACCAAGTCCTGGCTCCAGGCTCAATTCTGGCTGTTCCTATTAGTTCATCTGACTACACTCATTTCAGGAAAGACACTGCATTGTGTCATCTTTCCTTCTGAATCTAAGAAACATGATCCATTTCATGACACATCCATTCCAGAACCCAAAGACGTAAGGGCTCATCCAGTGCCTGATCAGAAGGAGCTACCAGATTAGCTGGGGAGCAAACTGCCTCATCTCCTGATTCCAAATGACACACTTCATATTAAGTACAAAGCAGGTACCTCATATATTTCTAAATGCGAAAACGAATGATTAGATTTCAAACAAAGGTCTGAGGCAGTCGGGATGGTGGGTAATCTGCTGGAGAGTTGGGTCATTCTTGGTGGTGGGATATGAGCGCTAAAGGAAGGAGGCACTGTGGTGATGGGGCAGCATGTTCATGGAATGATGAGAAATCAGTTGTGACTGCAATATCATCCCTAGGTACATATGAAGGGTTGGTAGAGAATGAAGGAACAGATGGGAAGAATCATAGGAATGATGGAAGGTCCAGGTCCAGTCAACATTCCTAAATGACAAGATAATGAGGTCACATCTTCTGCTGTTATTGACAAGCCATTTCAAGGATTTAGTTTTCAATATTATTCACCAGGAGTCCTAGTCTCTAGACACACAGTAGATGGTAGAGGTCAAGGGAGGTAGAAATATGTCCTAGAGTTACAACAGTGGTCCAGGCAAGAAGACCATGGAAGAGGAGATGGAGAGGAAACACTGCCCCAGAAACTGTTGAATAAGTTGATTGTTCTCAATACAAACAGAGGAGGATCCCAGTGTGCTGGGGGTTTCTAGCTTGAGCTTGGTTGACAGATGGAGTGAGGAAAAGAGCAGAGGCCCTCAAGCTATCTGAATGTCAGACTCTGTACCCAATATCCCACGCACATACCTTATTGAGACTTTGCAGTCTTCTAGAATGTTAGATTTCATTCAGGTTATTGTACATATGGATCACTAAGGCCAAGACAAAGTAAGCCATGTGCTTGTGTTTATAGAGTTAGTAGATGGTGAATTTCAGAAAAGATTCCAGTCTGAATTCAAACTCTTGCCTAGGAAGAAAAGCTGTTGTGGGTCACCAGGCCTGAAGGGTGCTGTAGTGGATACTCTTTAGATGTAGGACTCAGTAGAGGAATGGGCGAAAGAAAGATGAGGTCAGCAGAGGGGATGAGGCCTCTAGTCAGAAGCTAGGGGAGCTTCATGACAGCTAAAAGCAGGCTACAAGAGGCCAGTGATGACTATTCAAGATGCCGAGAGCCAGCGGTGCACATTCTTGAGTGCTGAGCATTCTGAGGAAGCTGAGACCTGAGACGGTGAGTATTCTGCTCATCACTGCACAGCTGTGGAACAAGGAAAGGGATCAAATCCAAAGCTGCCTGACCTGTAAAGTTGTTCGTCTGCACTTTCTGCTCCCCTACCACATTTTCTGTGGCTGATGAGTCTCTTAAAGGATGCCTACCAGACCCTCAGGCTGAAGTACAAATTCCCATGTGGATCCTGGCAATTGTGATCAAAGGAAAGATTCAGTCGTAATTCCCAGAAGCTCCATACACGTTCTCTTCTCTTATCCCATGCTCCTAGCTGTACCAGGTCCATCTTCCACACTCCATCCTAAGACTCCTTTCAACTAGGTCTTCATCCCCGGCATGAGGCTTGCAGGCTGCTGCCCTAGATTCCCTTTAACCCCGCCCTGTCCTCCACCTAACATGTATTTCCTTTCATCTCTCTGCTTCGATCAATTTCTCCATTTCCCTAATCATTTTTTCTCTTTTGTGAGTTTGAACTCTCTCCAATGTGTCTGCTTTGGCCTGGTAATGAGGTGCCCCTGAACGAAATGCAATATTCTGCATGTGACTTCTCCAGGGGTGTATAGATTTTTTTGCTAACTGTCTTCTCAGACCTGAGGTGACATGCTTTCTTAGTGCAGCAGCTCTATTAGTGAGTGAGCTGTTATAAAAAGCTTGTTAGAAATCACAAATTTGTGCAGTATACAACCAAATGAGAGCCTTTCTCGTCTGTACTTACCACTTTCCTCTCATACTACCCACCAAGGTGTTTTAAGAATCTTCCCTCTGTATTATTATCTGTGCCAAGGGACCTCACCTGTCTTTTCTGCTATGTACATGGATAATATGTAAGCCATTGTTTATAGCACCTGTTTACTAAAGCCCCTGTCACTGCTAAAACAACTCCTGCTTGAAGGTTGGTACATAACTCCTGTGTCAGGGGGACTACTGAATGGTGACTGTGTGGCTGTCACCTGGACGATAAGACTACACAGTTGTGAAGATATTAATAAATGTCCAAATTCCAACTTTTAACCGTGAGAAGGTACAGTATAAAGAGGTACAATAATCTATAGAGAAGATCTGGCCAGATGAGGAGCAAGGTCCAATAAAAGATTCCTTCTGGAAGGTTCCTTGGAGTTGAACTCTGCAGGATGAGTTGATATGAAGAAGTGGATGACAATTGTGGGGTACAGGAAGCATTCCAGCAAGTGGGAATAGAGTGTACAATTGGTCTTAAAGGAACATCTTAGTTGTTCAAAGACCTTCTGGGATTTTAGTTCATGTGGAGTTCAGAGTGGTTAGAGGCAGGCTGGGGAACACATGACAAGGCATCTTGCAGAGTTGCATGGGCTTGGTCTGCCTTCTAAGTCTAATGGATGTTTACTAAAGGGGCTTAAACAGGAAGGCAGTACATGTCACTGGGCATCCTGAAAAGGTCATTCCGGTGGTAGTGTCGGGGAGCAGATGTGAAACATGGGTAGTAAATTTGAAAGGTTTGGTAGGTAAGAAATGGTGGTTGTTTTGAACTGGATAGTAGTGGTGGAATTGTTGAGAAATTTAATTGAAGAAGAATCACTTGCTCTTGTAATGGGTTGCATGTAGGCGGTGTTGGAGACTTCTCAAGATACCTTGTAATTTTCTGGCTTATAGTATTATGATAATCAGTATTGAGTGTCAACCTAATAGTATCTAGAGTCATCCAGATAGTTTTATGAAGAAATTTCTAGATAGGGTTATTTGAGGTGACTGTGGGTAGCACTATTCCATGACATTGAATTCTAGGGAGAGAGAGAGAGAGAGAGAGAGAGAGAGAGAGAGAGAGAGAGAGAGAGAGAGAGAACTGAGCATTATCACTCAGTTGTGGGACTACCGTTTGATGCTATGGCATAATTAATTTCCTTTCATGTGATCAAATAGAACACTAATCATATCCACTCAGAGGCATGTTCTATTTACTAAGGGAGATGATACATTTCTAGAACATAGCCCAAACATAAGCATTATTATTTTTAAGATGTCCCTCACTGAAGAACCAATATCTAAAGGAGATATTTGAGTGTACTGTGTTATGGTCAGTAGAAAAGCACAACAGGAAGTTGGATAAATGACCTTTTCCTTAAGGGGAGAAGACTGGACTGAAGAGTCAAATTTGGACGTCACAATTTTCTTCCTTTCAACTTTGAGAACCATGACACTAATTGTTCTTAGAGTTCAAGTCTAAGTGTGTTTCTGGCTTAGGAAGCCCACTGAGTGAGACAACATTGTGGTTAGAAAATTGTAGGCAAAGTAATATTTTGATTTCCAATATCCAAACTCTATTTCTACAAGAAAGAGAAGCAGGTAAATGAGAGCTGGCCCTTCACTTCTGATATAGGAGCCTTGGGACTGGCTGGGAGAAACGTGTCTCTGCTGTCTAGACAAGTGGGAAATGTGCTCTTGCTGGTGATAAACAGGTTGAACTTTGGAGTTTAGAGTGTCTGTGATGCATAACTTCTTTAGAAGAGACAACTCAATTTTCTATCATGCTACAAAGAAGGAGCCCAACAATCCAACATGTCTTTTAAACATTCAGTTAATGATCTGAGACAGAAAATTAGCATCATGACCAACATGAGCTAATTTGGTTCTCTGGAAAATAATGTACGACAAGAATTCTCTGCCTTGAAAATCAGAAATGTGTATGATTTCAGTCTTAGGCTTTCTATTGCTGCAACAAAACACCATGACCATGGCAGCTCTTACAAAGAAAACATTTAATTGAGGTGGTGGCTTACAGTTTCAGATGTTTAGTCTGTTATCATCATGATGAGGAGCATGGCAGCTTGCAGGCACACATAGTGCTGCCTACATCTTGACCAGAAGGCATCAAAAAGTCGACTGACTGTCACACTGAGGGACGCTTGAGAAAAAGAGACCTCAAAGTCCGCCTCCACAGTGACACACTTCCTCCAAAAAGGCCACACCTCTTACTAGTGCACTTTCTTTGGGGGCCATTTTCTCTCAAACCACCACAACTTTCATCTTTACTTTTCTCCTTTTATTGTGTTTTCAAGTAGCATATTCTTTATTCTTTCTATGTGTCTGCTATTGCATGTTCAATTTGGTTGAAAGCATGTACTAATGGTTTAAAAAATTATTCATATCCTGGTCCCTAACTTCCTAAATCTACTGACCTGCAAATGTTCCTGGGCATGGTATGAAGCTGTGTGTGTAGTACATCACTTACTCAAAGCTGTTGGGTAAATCTTTGAAAGAAAGTTTCTATCAAAAAAACAAATGAATCTAATATCACCTACTATTTAGAAAAGAGAGACATTATCCAAAGGAGAAGTGATTTTCTCAGGATTTTCTCCAAATGCTTCTAATGACAAAGGGCTTCTTATCTCCCAAGCCTTTATGATTTTATTTCGAGACATTTTAGTTGTTTGGAAGGTCATCTCTATGTTAAACAGATTCTGTCATCTTCAAACTCAACCTATGAATTAAACTGTCTGGAGTGTCATAAGGTTGGTCTTGTACTACGAAAGCTCTGGAAATTTGGAGAGCAGATTCTTTGCACAATTTTTGGCTCCCTCTTGATAAGATAATATTAGGGTAGAGATTCTCAACCTTCCTTATGCTGCAACACTTGAATAAAGTTCCTCAAATTTTGGGGACTCCCACCCATAAAATTATTTTGTTGCTACTTCATATCTGCAATTTTGCTACAGTTCTGAATCATAATGCAAATATCTGATATGCAGGATATCTGATATGAGATGCCTGTGAAAGGGTAGTTTAACCGCCAGAGGGATCATAACCAATTTATTGATAACTGCTGTATTAGGGAGTCTTGACATATTTTAGTGTTTTTCATCTGTAAGTTTCTAGTCAGTGTCTGACTATAAACAAACATGTGGATGCTAGTTTGAAACCCAATTCTTCAGCTGTAGGAAAGAGAAGGAAGAAGGGAGGAATGGAGGGAGGGAAGCTCACATAGAACAGTGAGCGAGGTCCAAGGCTTGGGCTTCAAAAGAGAGATAAGGAGATAGGGGAGAGAGAAGAGAGGAGAGAAGATAAAGAAAGAAGATTTGAAGGTAAAAAGAATAAGAAAACGTGGAGAGAAGGGGAAAGGGGTGAGAGGAGAGAAAACAATGAATGAACACACATACAAAGTGATCAATAGATAGCACTAGAATTACTACAAAGAGCTAACTTGAGACTGATCATTTCAAGGCTACTTACAGTAAACAAACAGACCCTTTAACCTTCCTTTTTACTGTAATTCTTATTGGAAGTTTGAGTTCAGAGAATGGAAAAATTATCTCCAACCAAAATATCCATTTTACTAGATGCTATTCAGAGGGACAAAATGTATTTCTTATGTGTGGTTTCTCTATTTTATCATCTCTTGGCAGGTACCACAAGTTCATTGTGGTACTGCTTAGCTCTGATGTGAACTCTGAATCTTTAATGTTACATTCCAGACAGCCATGGCCAATGACTCTCTATTCATGTATGTCTTATTATTTATCACTAAAATAATAATGCTGCATAATAGGTAACTCTAAAACCTAATGTTATGTAAGATTTTATTACTCATATGCTGGGATACTGGGAGTTCACTTCGCCTTGACTGGACTGAGATGATGCTGGCCAGACTGCTCATATGTACTGGCTAGATTTATGTCACAAGCTAGAGTCATCCGAATGGAAGGAACCTCACTTGGAAAAAATGACTCCAAAAGATCCAGCTGTAAGCCACTTTCTTAATTAGTGATTGATGGGGGAGTAACCACCTCTTTGTGATTATACTTGGGCTGGTGGTCCTCGTTTCTGCAAGAATGAGAGCTGAGCAAGCCATGGGGAGAAAAGCCAGGAATTACCACTCTATGGCCTCTGCATGAGGTTCTGCCTCTGGGTTTCTGTCATATTTGAATTCCCATCCTGCTTTTGTGAAATGATGGAGCAGTGATCTAGAACCATAAGCCAAATAAATCCTTTTCTACACAACTTGCTTTTGATCATGGTGCTTTATCACAGCAATTAGTAACCCTAAGACACCATGGGCCCATGGGTGGCTGGGGTCTCTGCTCTAGCTGAGTGAGTTGGACTTAATATATTTGGGTATGTTTGGGTCTTAGTATCTCTCATTCATCTTGTGGGAGCCATAGACCTGTCTAAGCATGTTCTTGCTAGAATGGTAGTATCCCAAGAATGAACATGCAAAGTCACTATTGCATCTACTTAATTCTAAGAAATTCATTTGAATGGGGCCAGATTAAAGTAGTGAAAAATTGACTCATCTCTTCAATGAGAAGAACTACAAAAGCACATTTTGAAGTTGTATGGACAAGAGAGAGGTGATAAGTTGGTACTTTTATGCAGTTTATTTTAATGTGAGCTGAGTGGTAATCAGCATAGGCTGTATGCTACTTTCCTGATTTCTCATCTGGGTAAGTATAGCCACTTTAGAAGACCATCAATATACCATGTTTTCAAGATGAACAAGAGTCAAGGCCAAAGTTAAAAATTGTCACACTTCTCTCCCAATATCTCAACTTGCTTCAGTGGAAGGATGTCAATAACTCCAGTTCTGTAAAGCCAGATGAGGAATAAAACACTAGTGTGTTTGGGATGGGAGAGCAGATAGTACAAAGCCAAGAAATCAGGTGCAATCATGACTCACTATCAGCACCACCACTAACTTTATGCAACTTATCAGGCAATTACTCTCTGCCAGGTACAACACGTCTGGTATATCATGTTCTGCAGCATAATCTAAAAATGTGAGCTATTTTGTGAAGGGGTCATCATACTTTAAGGATGTACCATGGCACACCCAGGATACTCAGTGATGCAGGAGCCTCATTGCAGCCAGGTTTGACTGTTGACCTTGAAGAAATGTCTGATGAGTCCAGCAGATTCTCCTACTGCCATATCAGTGTACTCCCTTTTTATGTTTGGAAGGACTCTGTGCACTATCCCTCTAACCCTCTGTGCCCACTTGGAAGACCTCTTTCCTTATCAATCTGGCCTATTCTCTATTTTCTCTCTTCAAAAGGTGCCTGTCCTCCCAAATCTCTACTCTTTAGATTTCTCTCCCTAAAGATCAGTGAAGAGGAGTCAGAGCACTATGCATCAAGAAACATGTGTGTCCTATCCAGTCACTGATAGAAACTACTCTTTACTTCAGATGAAAAGTTTACATGAAGGATCTTGGACTACAAAACCTTAGAAGAGGACTATGTCTGCGGAGACTGCAGTGCAGAGGCAGTGGAGGGCTTTGAGTTATACTCTGAGGTGGGGAGGGAAGCACAAAACTAATCCATATGCAATGTGTCACAGAATTCAGGCCCATCTTTTTTGGTTTAGTTTTGATTTTAACCAACATCTTCACCCTCTTTAGGATTCACTCATATGCCCATGGGGCTTGTCTGGATAGATAATAGCTATTTTGTTTATGCAAAATCATTTCCCATCACTGAAATAGAAGGCTTTGCTTAGTTGATGATCTTGATTCCAATTTCTTCTAGATAAATCCTCTTCCAATCTGCAGCTTTACAGGTGGGTTTGCCTCTCTTTAGTTCCTAAGCTCACTCAATTAAATATAAACCCCTACTGTGGTCAGAAGCAGAGATGCCTGGGGAGTCGGCTAGTACATTTTCAGATGGAGAAACTGAGGTGTAGATATCAAGAGGGGAGTGTTTTTATCTCTTCCTTAATGAGGATCCTAGTTGGGGATTAACCCTAACCATAGCTGGGGAATGATGAAAGTCAAAACAGTATGAAAGTCAAAACAGAAAGGTAGAGTTAGAATCTGATTCAGTCCACCCAGGAGGAAAACAATGTATTTGTTAGAACTGGATATTCTCATATGCAATCCTGAGGTTTCAGAGGCTTACTTGAAAATGTTTATTCTTCCTTCTTTGAAGGCTGGTATGGCTTATATTAGTCAAAGGGTTGCTCTCAGACTTCTTCATTTAAGCAAAAATATGAGAATTCATGTTTCTACCAACCAATGGGTTACTAGGACATGTTGTACTTTACATCTGACTCCAGACAACTGGCATTGAAGAGAAGAAAGGAGAAAGATTTCCTGGAAGGCTTTATGCCAGACTTAGAGTGGCTAATTTTCATTTTTTTGTCCATGTTTCATTTAACCAGATAAAACAACATGGACTTATCTAGAAGAAAGGAATCTTGGGAATTGTAGTTTAGTAGTATTCCTGAGAGTTAATAAACAATTGAGCAATCATCTTGCTAGTACCTTTGAAATAAAACCCAACAACCATTGTGTCAGGGGACATGGTAGATTTGTAACGTAAATTCCATATCTTTATCTATCCATATGACCCTGAAGTAATCCTGATAGAATTCAAAGAACTTTTATCATTTCAGTAACTGGGGGCTTAACCATGTGATTTGTATTGACTATCGATTCTTCAGGGCATAATGTGAATTGAGACTTTATAATGCTTTCATGATTTAGATTGACCTTTTGTACATCTGTGGTCTACCATGGAAGAATGCTTGGTCTGGTAGTCTCTAACTCGGTAATAGAGATATGTAGTGTCCTTGAATTTAACATACAGTCTGTAGTTGAGAGATACAAATATGGTTCCAGCCTTTTTACAATGTGTGACTAAGACCAGTGATCTGTGAATTCCTGAAAACCCACATAGGTTGTAAGTCAGAACACTTGGAAGCTGATTGACATGAAACATTATTGCTAAAATAGCTAATGCAGGAAGGAGTCACAGAGTTTGAGTATGAAGGGAAAAAGAGCAAGAGTACATGCATGTGTATTCTTAGAGTGGTCTGGAAGATGGTTGCTTTCAGCAGTAGAGACAATACAAGTTGGAAGTCTAACAAGCCTATGTTCAAATCAGAGGTTCTCTGTGCTCATCACTTGTGCAGTGTGTGAACAGGAACAGATTAGTCAAGCCTTCTTTAATACATTTTTTTTGGCCGATGAGGATATTATGATATGATGTAAAATGTCCCTTATAAGCTCATTTTTTGAGCACTTTTTTGGGGGTAGATGGGTTTTGAGAGGTTATGGAGCAAAAAGGAAGTGAATTATTGATGGGGAAGGTTGTATGTTAGAGATGAGATTTCTGGGTGATAGCTGAGCCCTGGCTCTGGCCTGAGGTCTCTCTGCTTCCAGGATCATTTACATGTGAAGAAGCCCCATCCCTGCTATGAAGGACTATATTGTTTCAAACCAGGAATCAAATAAATTCTTCCTTCTTCAAGTTGTTTCTATTATATGCTCTGTTGCAGGGATGAGAAAAGTAGCTAACACCGTGGATAATTTCAGTGACAACTCCAAAGGGCTGTCATGAGAATGAGCAGTGACTGTGTCATTTTATGAGTTCTCTTGAAAATACGTATCTTATTTATTTGATGTATTATTTCTTCATAGAAGTCTTCCCTGATTCTCACTTTCTTACCCCAGTACAGAACCATTTCTTTTCCTAATAGTTTGAAATAAATATATTTTAGTAATTACTTGTTTACTCTCTGTAGTAATATTTTAACAAATAAAGCTTGCCTGAAAATCAGAGTGCAGAACTAAGCTACTAGAGGCCTGGCAGTGGTGGCACTCACCTTTAATCCCAGGACTCGGGGGACAGATCTAGAAAGAAATGTTAGTTCAAGGACACTCTGGGCTACATGAAATTGGTTCAGTCTAAAAGAGAAACAGAGTTCACTCAAAGGTGATTCTAGCACTTGGGATCGCAGACTCTTAATCCCAGCACTACAGAGATGGAGACAGGTGTGTTATGGATGTGCATAGAGAGGAATACAAGGCTGGAAGAGACAGGAACTCATTGCAGTTGGCACAGCTGTCAGTCTGAGGCAGCAGTCTGAGGCAGCTAGGCTGAGGATGCAGTCTGAGGACCAGATCACCCCTTTGGTCTGAGCACTGATAGAGGTAAGAACTCTAGTGACTGGTTGCTCTGCTTCTCTGAACCTTCAGTTTTGACCACCTGATAGCTGACTTCGAGTCTTTATTATTAAGAACAATTAGAATTCATGCAACAACTCTCATCCTGCTCTACAGAGTTCTACATATTGAGAGGGCTGCAGCCATGTCTATATGTAGCATAGTACCAGGGTCATTGGAGAGGAATAAATGGAAGCATTATTCTACACAGCTTCATTGCTCTTTGCATGGTGTGTTGGTGAAGTGCATTGATTTAAAGAACTTGAGTGAACAACTGGCAGATCTGGGCTGTAATTCAGGCCTTTCCTTTTCCAGTCTGCTGACCATTTTTTCTCACAGTGCCACCTGCATCCAAACTTCCATAGCCATAATTTACACAACAAGCTTAGAACCCTGCTTCTGAGAGGATTATGTAAGGTCCCATTAACCCACCAATGGATGGAAACATGTTCCCTTTGTGTATAGCAGTTCAGCTATCATTTTGCCTTAACTTTTCTGTGCATGCTGCATGGTTTCCTTAAATGAGCCCTTGTGGGGAAATCAATAACAACTCATGCATGCGAGGCACATGTGCCTTCCGTAGGCCATCGGCCCAGCTACTGAAGTAACTCTGGTTAGAAAGTTCTGTTTGCGACTGAGACAACTGTAGATAAATGATGCTTCGCAGATCTGCTTGGTTAGATAACCCTAGTCATTTCCCTCCCACACATTAAGCTGTTGGCCACCCTTCCTTTCTTAAGATATGGTATCAGTGGCTTTCATTTGGAAATTATTGTTCACTTATACAATAAAAATGAAAAAATTCTCCTCTTGGGCTCTTGTGGTTTAGATTTCTGGCCCTTATTCTGCAGTCAGAGCTCTCACCTAGCACAAATAAATTTTTTTTCAGGCTGTATATTTTTCCATCTGGAAAAATGGTTTGAATGTTATGCAGTGTTATAGTTCTTTCCTCCTTTCTTCTTCTTCTTCCTCCTCTCTTTTTTTTTTTTTTTTTGCTTTTCTTCCCCCTCGCTTTCTTATATTGTGTGCTACAGTTTTAAGATCAACCTCAAAGGAATAATAGAAAAGGAAGAATGGACATCCATTAAGTGCCTCTTTATGATTAATGTTTAACTTTCATTATTTCATTGAAAATTCTTTAAGAAAATTTATGATTTCATTTCATGTACAAGAAAGTATGCCAAGAAAAGGAAGATGACACTCTTGTAGTCACAGAGCTTAGGTGGCTTTAAGATTATATTTTACTCACTATTGCAGGGCAGTAGGGTGTTAAGATATTGAGATGATACCCATGCTACAGACTGAATTATATTCCACCATTTATAGGACAAGGTAATAACCCTTACTATATCTGAATACCATGCTACGTGGAGGTAGGACCATTGCAAGGATGAAGAACTGAGCATAAAGTAAATATGCCATAGGAGTTGAGTTCTGACTTTAAGGTAATATTCCTGGGAAATCAGGCATACAGTGTAACAGGCATTAAAAAAATGAAAACAGAATCTCCTAACTGCTTGGTATTGACAGGACATTTTCCTTTCCATTCTTATAATTTATATTTCATACATTGTTATTCAAGTGAGGAAATTGAGAATGAGAGGCTGAGTGAGTTCTGGAAATGTCACAAATCCACATAGGTAGTGATAAGGCTGGGACTCAAATTCACATATCCAACTCAGAAACTAGTGTTTTTTCCTGAAGTGTAACTTCCAAGTCATGTAGCTCTTGGGAAGAGACTATAATGATGATGATGATTGGAGTGATCGTTATGTAATAACCATTGTGTTGCTCCAGGTGATGGTGGTGTTGCTGCTGGTAGTCATACTGCTGCTGCTGCTGTTGGTATGAGCAGTGATAGTGCTGGTGCTATTATTGATGGTGGTGGTGGTAGTGAAAGTGACATTGCTGAGAGTGGTGATGGTACCAACAGTATTATTGATGGTAATGACAGGAAAGATAAAGACTATGATATAATAATTAAGGTGATAACATTTATGTTGACAACATTGTTGTGTCTATCACCTGGATCTACATGCAAGGCTAGCCCACAGAGCAGTGCAAAAGATACATTCTTTGGATGTTTATCCAAATGACCAATGGCTCTGCCTCAACTTGCTTTGTAATTTTGTATCTGTCTTTTATTCTAGAGAAGATTATTTATCCTCTTGAAAGACATATCACCACATTAACCTATAGATTTTCTTTGACAAAATCTCTATAGAGAGTATGCATTTTAGTACAACAGTCAACAGAGGTGTTCTATAATGAAAAAATGAATTCTCAAGTCTCACACATTTGGCAAACACTGTGTGTTTTTGTCCTCTGAAAGAGGCATGGTGAATATTAGCATATGAAGGGTCCTGAGATATCTTATCTGAACACACATACTGAATGTTGCCTAGCAAGTATTGTCAACATCTCTTCTGTCTTCAGAACCCTTTCTCATCTAATTATCTTTCTTTTTATTTTTTTTTAACAATATCTTACTTAAACTCATGATCTTTTCCAGTGTTGGCTCATTTGCCACTACATGCAGCTTCTCATGTAAGTCTTACCAACTAATAGTTATGTGGGATTTCCTTCTGTATCCTCTGAATACCAATGGCTAATAAAGAAGCTGTTTGGGCCTGTAAAAGGGTAGAGCAGAGCTAGGTGGAGAAAACTAAACTGAATTCTGGGGGAAAGAAGGTGGAATCAGAGAGAAGCCAGGTAGCTCCACTAAACAGAGACCAGGATTTCACCCAGTAATCCAAGCCTCATAACAATACACAGATTTAAAAAGATGCATTAATTTAAGATATGAGTTAGCCAGAAATATACTTAAACTATTGGCCAAATAGTATTGCAAGTAATATGGTTTCTGTGTGGTTATTTTGGGAGTCTGGGCTGCTGGGAAATGAACAAGCAGCATACTACTACAAACTGGTGCCCCAACATGTGCTAAATAAATCCATGTAAAACTTGAGAAAGTTTGGAAAGGAATCCTAGACACAGAAAAATGAAGTTTAGTCGCATTTTTTGAGCTGGTGGCATGCTGCAGTTCCCTTAAGAGAGGTCTTCCTCATTTAGTGTAACAGAAAAAAAAAAAAAAAGCCGTGTGGTTTTGAGGCTAGGGCATTCTGGGATGTGCTGCCAGCACAAACTCTGGCTCTTTCAGGAGTCCAAGCATTTAAATGGGATTTATGGGCAGCATGTTGCAAGTTACTTGGTGACAGCATGGGCCAATTGGTTATCAGAGTTGATGTGGTGAGGATGGCTCCCACCCTGGAGTTTCAGAGGCAATGAATGGACCTCCATCATGTTGGACTGGGTAGAGCAAGCAGTCAGAGCCAGTTTGCCCTAGCAAAGTCGCTCCTTAGGTTTTTAAGAAGCA
>NC_022016.1:470507-484988 GCF_000317375.1 Microtus ochrogaster
AGGGGGAGAAGGGTGGGAGGAGGGGGAGGGAAATGGGAGGCTTGGAGGAGGGGGAAACTTTTTTTCCCCTTTTCTCAATAAAAAAAAATTATGAGAAAAAAAAAGAAGCAGTCTCATACGAAAAGGATTACAGATACACAATAAAGACAAATTCAGCTGGAAAAGACCTCTAAATCGGTTACAGTGTTGAATAAATGTATGTAGGCTTGGGAGAGAAAAGAAAAAGAGGATAGACAATTATAAAAAGAAGTAAATGCTTTTTTTTAAAAAAAGGTAAAGTTTTTAAAGAGGTACAGTACAGTCAGTCGTAGATTAAAAAGAGTTAAAAAAATAAGCCATGTAAAGGTGGAATATACACAGAGAGTCTGGATTATGTATACTATTGTGTTTTCTATGAATTTTTTGTCTGCAGAGAGACATTTGATTCTGGGGACTGCTAAGCTAAACCAAAATACATGTTTTAAAGGGTTCTTGGCTTCAAAATTTGAGTCTGAGGATATGTTGCTTTGGAAAAGCAGTTCTTCTTTCATTTCTGTAGAGGATGAGAATCTGTGGATTTATTCCAGGCTAATGTGGTTTGATGGACCAAGACTTCCTGAAAGTTCACTGTGAACAACCCCCAAAATACTCCACCCAACAAAAAGCAGCAATCAGTTTGGAAAGAGCTACATCCAAATTCCCAAATATTGTTTATAAATGTTTGTTTACATTTAAAGGGAGATACGGTATAGAGATGAATACTTTGCATTGGTATGGAACTTGGTCTAGTGATACAAATTTAAGGTCAATTTTGTTATACTGTGTTTATGTCTTTCTGCTCTTGATTAAGGTATTGTATTTGTGTATTTCATTTAAAATGTAAAGTAAAATTAAGAAATATAAGTTAATAGATAATCATCTATAATAGTCTAGCTTGTAGTAATGTTAGTTAGGTTTTATAGATTATAGAGATATATTCCAGATAGATAAGTATTTGTCAAACCTTTCAAGTTCTACAGAATATGGCATTTAAAATGTTTAAGAACTTAGGACTTTTCATGACAGTGAGACACATGTGCTCCTGGCAGCACCAATTACATCAAGAGGAAGATGGACATTAAAGAGGCTCCTTATGGAGTTTGCTAGCTATTTATTTGGGCAAGAAACTGCTGTTGCCTGGACTGCTTGATGAACTGGACATGCAGGACCCTCAGAAATATGACTGCGGAACTTAGCTAAAGGTGAGACTATCCTACAGGGTTCCTGCTTCATAAAAGAGGCTGTGAAACATTCCGTAGGATACAGAAGAAAGTAACGGACAAACTGCCAGTATAGGCAGAGCTGTCTTTGAAATTTCCTGCTTTGTGGGAAAGTCTGCTGGATACTACAGACTGATAATCTGAAGATGGATGCCCCAATGGTACAGAAGAACTTTGGGTGACTGACCAGGCAGTGAGATATCTCTGTCAATTCTAGAGTTTGCTTACAATGGAAGTTGCTTACAATGAACTTACTGTTTACTTGGGTAATATTATATCTTTATGGAGTCTTCGATGCCATTGAAGAATATATAGTTATAGCTATAATTTTCTTAGTTATGATAAAAGATAAAGTAGATATAAACATTTTAATGGTAATTCTTGCTTGATACCTGTCTTTTGTTATAAGTAATATTACTAAGTTAAAATCTTCCTTTTTATTTAAACAGAAAAGGGGAGGTGATGTGGGATTCCCTTCTGTATACTGTGAATACCATTGGCTAATAAAGAAGCTTTTTGGGGCCTATGATAGGGTGAAGGCATAAGTCACAAACAATGCCACACCAGTTTGGAATTATGATTAATAGGGTGGTATTTATTTAAAGGGGAAAAACTTACAGATCACAGCACTCTGCGCAACCAGGAAGGGAGTCTAGTCGCCTGTGGAGCAGGAAGTGAGAGAGAGAGGAGAGGGAAGTGGCTGCTTTTTTAAAGGGAGAGAGACCATGCCCCAATGGGCTGGTATCTCAGCATCTATAGGCTGGAGGAGCAGGAGGACCTCCCGCAACAATAGGGTAGAGCAGAGCGAGGTGGGGAAAATGAAACTAAATGTTGGGAGAAAGAAGGTAGAGTCAGAGAGAAGCCATATAGCCCTACTTGAGGTTAATGAAGATGCATTAATTTAAGATATGAGTCAGGCAGAAATATGCTTAAACTATTTTCCAAATGGTATTGTACAGTATTGCAAGTAATATGGTTTCTGTATGATTATTTCAGGAGTCTGGGCAGCCGGAAAATGAATGAGCAGCATTCTACTACATAATAGCATACAGAATGTGTGACCTCCATAAATCTCTTGGAGAAACAGTACCCCAGACTTTCTTTTTTTTTTCTCGTTATCTAATGCTTTAAGATGACTCCTAAACTCCTCTTCTTCAGCAAGTCCTTACAAATCCTGTCCTATACAGGACTCTCTTCTTCTGTGGAGAGTTCTAACAATGGGTTTAGAGTCATTTCCAAGATCTTGAGTGTAGATCTTCCCTGTCTAGTAGGGCCAAACCAGAGCCATAGCCTTATTCATGTGAAAAATGTTTAGAAACTAATGAGAAATAACCATTGTAAGGGTCTCCTCAGTTCAGGCTAGAAGATTGACACAGACAATATCAATGAGGAAAAGTTATGGATTTGACTTCTGCAGGTCTTCTGCAGTTGATGGTCTGCTTCAGCAGAGAAATTGCCAGAGGAGTGAGGTAGGGATGGCAGCACAGGGCACTAATGTATAGACAGGAGCTCAAATCTTCTGTTCTTTTCTCAGGCTCTGTGTTTTTTTTACTCAGGGCCTGGTTTCATCTGGACAATGGCATGCCTCGAAACCTCAGAACTGACACATATATCACAGATGAGACAGTGTTACATAATGGTTTCTTGTTTCTTGGGGGTGTTCATGTGTTTGTTTCCATCACACTAGTACAAAACTGCATCCATAGGAAATTCAATTTTAATTCAAATAAGTTAGTAAATTGACTCAGTGTTAATAATGGCAATGATTAGAATAATGATAGTGAATTCCATGCTGAGAACAGATCATGGGACAGGCTCTCTGAACTTTAAAACATCTGAGAGTTAATTCTCTAAGCAGTTATATAATGTAGTTATTAGCATGGACACTTTATAAGTAAAGAAAATGAGATTCCATGGAATAAATGAAGTAACTTGCTCGTTACTATCTTGAAGCTCACAGAAACAGCCAAGATTTAAAACAATGTTTAACTATAGCCATTCTGAAGGATGTGAAGCTAATGAAAGCAGGGTTATACTCAGAGGTTCCATCTTTCTTCCCCAGACTGCTCCAGTCAAATTTTAACCTTTTTATAGGAGGGCTTACTCACTCACTGTTCACTGTTCTGACAAGGAAGCACAATCCTACCTCATACAGGCCATGTTCTGAGGGAAGAACAGGAGCTCTTGGGGAGCTTCTAAAACTTCCCCACTCCCCAGGGACTGCTTGCTCCTGACACAGAGAGGTGCACCCTAGGGCTCATGGTCTGTAGTAAGAGGCCACTTGTTGGTTCCTGACTGTTCAGCACCAAAACAATCAGGCAGAAACTGTATTAATTAAATCACTGCTTGGCCCATTGGCTCTAGCTTCTTATTGGCTAACTCTTACATATTAATTAAACCAATTCGTGTTAATCTATGTATCACTACATGGCTGTGGCTTACCAGGTAATGTTCCCAGTGTCACATAGAAAGAAGGACCTCCCATACCAATGGTCAGGCTACAAACAATCTGTGGTGGTTCATAAATCAGGTGCCACCTGATGGATGAATAAATAACAGGCAGTAGGTGGCATTTGAGTATCAGACTAAAAACAAACCTGCCTATATGCTCTTTGTCTTAAAAACCATCATTGAACACCATTGCCCTCAGGATAAAATCCTAAAGTCTGACAATGACTTCAGAGACTGATTTGGGATTCTCCTCTGTAAGCTATGAATGTATTTATTGCCATTGGTTAATAAAAAAAAAAAAGCTGCAAAAAAAAAAGCTGCATTTGGCCAATGACTTAACAGAATATAGCCAGGCTAGAAAAAGATATATAAAAGATATATATAGAGTAGGCAGAGTCAGGGAGACTCCAAACAGCCACCAAAGGAGAAAGACGTGAGCCACTGGCCAGAACCTTACTGGTAAACCACAAGCATCATAGCAAAATATAAAATAATAGAAATGGCTTAATTTAAGTTGTAAGAGCTAGCTAGAAATAGGGTTAAGCTATTGGCCAAACAGTATTGAAATTAATATAGTTTTTATGTGACTAATCAGGTCTGGGCAGCCAGGAAACAAACAAGTGGTATCTGCATATAAAGTGACACCCAATGTTTGGCAATGTACAGGCCCCATGTTGGGTGCCAGATGAAGGTGGATACTATAAAGTAATCTCAAACAAGGTGAGAATTGAGTATAATAAAGGATTTTTAATTCAGGAGTAGACTCACAGATCACAGTCCACTGCAGGAACAGGGAACAGGAACAGAATCAGGCAGCTGAAAGAGAACACACAAGTTTTATGGCTGCATTTATAGTATAAGAGACCACACCCAAGTGGGCTGGTCTATTCAAGGCTATTGGCTGAAGGAGTTTCCACAGCAAGAGACCAGTCATGGCATGTCTTTGTGTCTCCTCAGACTTATCTTTCACTGCTAATATGGACTCAGGTGTGTCTCTCCACTGCAACTAAAAGTTGGAAAAGACATTTCAAGCAGACATTAGGTCATTAAGTGTGGGACCCTACTTATAGGACTATGTCAGAGGAAGAAAAAGGAGGATGATGAAATGATGATGAATCTGAGAGAAGGATGTGATAGAAATTTCTTCCTCTATCATGTGAGGACACAGTGAAGTTGCTGTGTGTAATTCAGGGAGGGAGCCCTCACCAGAACTGACAATATTGACACTTAATCTCAAATCTCTTGTTTCTAAAACTGGGGGAAAACAGATGTCTGATTTAGAGTTAATTAATATATTTCCCACACCAGTTCCCCCTTGTTACTTCCCTCACCAGCTTCCTCCCTTTTATGTTAATTCCTTCACACACTCCCCCTTTTTATATTAATTACAGATTAGACTCCCCCTCCCTAATCCCCATAGTTTTCTAATGACTCAAACTCAAGCTCTTTTCTGCTCTAGGGCCAGCTGTATTCTGTTACTTGTGCCCATGCATGTTTTCTCCTCTTACTAAGTCTGATAAGTCTTCAGAACTCTGAGCTAAATGTATCTTTCAGGACAAACTAGGCTGTGTTGTACACACATTTCACAAATGGTTTACAGCAACGAAAGTCTACTTTGTGTCCTGACATTTGTCTGATATGAGCAGGCAGTGGGGTCTTGCTCACCATTATCATACGGGGATGAAGACACTTGGAAGACAGAAGATATCCACCATGTACGAAGCAAGAAAAGAGGACATGGTTAGCAGCTTTCTGACTCCTCCAAGAAGTACATGCATCACTTCTGGTTATATTTTATTAGGTTGAAGACATCACATAGTCATTTCTCTATTGCTGTGTAGATTGTGGCAGAAATGCAAAATCAAGTTAATAAAAGTATTAGTTACCCTCACAGACTTGTCACTTTGGGCAGTAAAAACATTTAAAACACACTCTCAGCATTTCACATATTTAATTGATAGTTATATTTCTGGTTAGCTTTTGTCAGCTCTGCACAAGCTTATGCATACCTGGAAAGAAGGAATCTCAACTGAGGAACTACCTCTATTAGATTGGCCTGTGATGCATTTTCTTGATTTTATCATTGATATAGGAGGGTCCAGTTAATTAAGGGTGGTGCCACCCTTAGGAAAGGGGCTCCTGGTCTGCACGAGAAAAGTGGCTGCTGGATTGTAGTAACACACACCTTTAATCACAGAACTCTTGAGGCAGAGGTAGGTGGATCTCTGAGTTCCAGACAAACTGTCTTGGCTACAGAGAAAAAAAAGGAAAGAAAGATAGAAAAAGAAAAAAAGGGTAGAGCAAATCCATATGAAACTTAAAAACTAAATAAACCCTTTCCCCTTTCCTCTCCACGTTTGTTTTGGTCAGTGTTTTTTTCACACAGCCACAGACAGACAAACAAAAATAGTTAATAGTAGTTACCTCATTATTAAAGATATATCTTCATATTACTTCTGAAGAACAACCCTTTATCTCCACCCACCGCAACTTCCCCACCCTCAGGTTTGGTCACCACTAATCTACTCTCTGTTTTTATGCATTTGACATTTTGGGCACTAAAAAGCAATGAGGTCATGCAGTATTTATCTTTTCACTTTGTATGATGTCCTCAGGGTCAATCATACTTTTCATAAACCACAGGAGTTTTGAGACTTCGTAGCATCTTTCCTTTTTGAGACTGCATTGGCATTTCATTGTATATACATACACTGCATTTTTTTCATTTCCAGTGACTATTTGTAGCCATTATCAACACTGTAGGCACACTTACTAATATGCCCATGACAGAAAGAAATAGCTTTCTTGATCCTATCGTTAATATAATGTGGAACATAGTATGAGTAGAGAGAAAGAGAAGGATTGTTTTTGACTAATGTGAGGAAAATCAGCACAAGAAGAAAGAGGGGTGTTCCTCTTGGAAAAGTAGTTTAAATATTGATTTCTCTGAATCTTAATTCTCTGAAGGAAGCTTGTTGGTTTTCAGCTTCTTGAATCTAAGTATCTTTTAACATGAGATGAATCAACTATGCTACTTATAGAGGGTTTGAGCAGTTGGGCAAAAGAAAAGACACTGGGCTTTTTGAAGTCCTTCCTATTCTTGGAGTGTCTTGAGTGGGAAAACTGAACGAGGGACCCCTCTTATTTCCCTTGCCACTGGAAGTTTTCCATTATTTCATTTCTGAAAGGGAACAGAACAAAGAAATGGGCTGTGAATCCCATTTATATTCATTAACACTTAAAGATGAAAAATACCTTTTCATTATCCCTGGGATAATTCAAGCCCATTGCATAGGAAAATGTGATATATCTTTGTCACTGAAATCTCAGGGACGAGAGATTAGAACATATAGTTCAGAGAAAACCAGTGTGGTTTTTCTGGAAACTTTCAAGGCACATGGATGGGCCTAGTCCTATTGTTAGGACACTACAAGTACAGCCTTTCAAATGAACTGCTGAAATGGATTTGCATGTGGAAATCAGAGAGGGAAACAGAGACATTAAAACAGGCAACAGAGGGAATCCCTGTTACCTGATGCACAAGCTGTAGGCTCTGAAAAATCATTGAGTAATAGTTGAATATATCTATATGTATGAAATTCTCATTCCATGTCAACCACTGAGTCAAACTAGCCCCACCTAATCCAATCCTACACATCATTTTTGTGGACTTGTTCATCTAGTTATTTTAATTTTGTATGTATGTATGTATGTATATATGCATATATATGTGTGTGTATGTGTGTCTGTTTGTCTGTTTCTGACTCTGTCTTTGTCTGTCTCTCTGTCTCTCTCTTTCTGTCCCTGTCTTTTGTGTGTGTGTGTGTGTGTATGTGTTTGTGTAAGTGTGTATATAAGCCAGAAAGTGATGTCCATTGTCTTTGAGTATCATCCTCTACCTAATTTTTGTTCAGTCAGGGTCTCTCATTGACCCTAGAACTTGACCAGCTATACTAGTTGTCTATTGAGCTGTGGAGCTACAGCTGTCTTCTTTTCCTAAGGGTTGGGACTCCAAGTTCTTGCTGCAATACCTAGCTGTTTTACATGGGTCTTTGGAAGCAGGTTTTGTGTGTTTATGCTCATTTGACAAGAACTTTTAGATAAAACTATCTCCTAGCCCCTAACTTTTTTAAATTAGCATAGAGTATAACTGATTTCCTTATGGCATTTTCATACATACTTTCTTTTTTTTTTTGGGGGAGACATCCTCCTGATAAACATCTGTATCCTATCCCCCATCCCACTTGTCCTCATCTACTACTGGCATAACTTTTCCATTTTTATATTATGTGTGTTCTATTACTCTCCACATACCAGTTCCTTAAAAGCCTTTCTTTCTACCTCATAATACCCTTTCTATTTTATAACCTAGACCTACATTTGTTCCTACATAAATACATGTATAAAATTCAGATGCTAGTGTCTGCTTATAGAAAAAATGTGATATTTGTCTTTTTGAGTCTAGTTGTTAATATGTATTTGCTCTGTATGTGTGTAATATGTATATATGTTTGCATGTATGCATGTGCACATGTGCATATGTGTGTGGCAATATCTTGTTTGTACTCTAACAAATAAAGCTTGCCTGAAGATCAGAGGTCCAAACAAGCCACTAGTTAACCATAGCAGTCTGGAGGTGTACAAAGAAAATCAGGAAGTGATATGACTGGGTGGATAGAGGAATATAAGGTGGGAGGAGATAGTAGCTCAGCTTCTTTTCAGCTGAGGAGTCAGCAGGATATGAGTTGACTATGGCTTGCATCTTTCTCTTTCAGATCTTTTAGCATGTTACCTGATATCTGTCTTTCGGTTTTTATCATTAGGACCAGTTAGAACTTGTACAGCATCAGACTCTAACTTGATGTTTCTATTTGCTGAGTTGTGCAATTGTCACTGTGACCAGTGTCAGTCATATAAGGATCACATATGCAAACAATCACCAAAGATACATTTAACTTGATACAGTGGGTACACTGCTCTAAGTATATACTGTGATTTTATTGGCTTCACCACAGTTTTTGATGCATTCTGGAGAGTAGGAATATTCAATAAAATGTTTGAAAACAATTGAAACTTTGAAAACAATTCCCAGAATACTAATTTAAAAAGATCCATCATTAATGGTATGTTTCTGTAAACATGTATTGGGGAGGTGGAGAAAGACAGGAAGTGCCCAGGTTTTATTGGTCAGTTAGCCTAACTTAATTGATGAGCTCAAACCAAATATGGGATGCTGTCTTACAAAAGGAAGAAAAAAGGAGGAAAAACAGAAAGGAAGGAAAGAAAGCAGACAGAGCGAAGAAAAAAGAAAACAACCAAAGTTGACTTCTAGCTTCCATGGATGCATATACGTAGATGGAAGTTTCTGTGCCACCTGGTCCCACACCCATTCAGTTCCAAATAAATACACAGAGACTTATATTAATTATAAACTGTTTGGCCTTATTAGCTCAGACTTATTATTAACTAGCACTTGAAACTTAAATTAACCCATAAATTTTAACTATGTTTAGCCACACGGCTTTGTACCTTTTCTCTGTAAGGCATTCTCAACCTGCTTCCTCTGCATCTGACCTGCAGTTGCATCTCTGCCTTTCCTCTTCCTAGAATTCTCCTAGTCTGGTTGCCCCACTTATACTTCCTGCCTGACTACTTGCCGATTGGCATTTTATTAAACCAATATGAGTGACAAAGCTTTACAGTGTACAAGAGCATTATTTCACAGTATACTCCCCTTTTTTCTTTGTTTTCCAAAATAAGAAACCTTTTTTGTCATGATATTAATGGTCATATAGTATACTAACTAATTCATCTAGCTTCCTGTATATGATTTTTAGTTTGAGTCTGTCTCAGGTAACTCGGAATTAAGTTTTTGTACTTTGGATATATATAAAAAATATTGATCCTTCAATCTCTTTGAGAGCTACTGCATATGGCATTTAAAATGTTTATGTTTTCTGCAGTGAACCAAGACCATGCCTTCCAGTAACCTTTGAAGTCTCAAAAAGGAGCATGGGGCCTCATAATGATGATTCCACCAAGACTGTGATAATGCAACCAAGCTGACAAATATCACCTAAAGATTGACTTTGGAATACAAACTACTTGGGACAATTTCGAGGTGTCTAGCTGAGATGATGCAGCCTCACAGACTATTCTAGCCAGGAGGTGAGACTAGCCCTACACTTTCCCATTACACAGAAACCGGACAACACATGATACAACTACCTCTCCCAGGACTTGAAAGTTAACCCAAATTTTTCTTTTCAAGGTTCCTTAAAGATGCTGCTGCCCCCAGACAGCAGGAAGTAACTTTAAGAACATGACACCCACATTCCCAAAAGGTGAGGTGGGTGGGTGGTTTTTGGGTTTTCATTGCATTATGGATATTTGCTACTGTTTAGAGTGGTTGGTTATAAGTTATTATTGGTAATGGTCAAGAAAATAGATAAACAAAAGGGATTAGATTCAGAGTTCTTGTTTTGATAAAAAGGGGGATACAAATTTAATGGGATATAAACGTATATTATTGATTTCCTCTGAAAAAGAAAAGGAAGGATATAGAAGTAGGATAAAAGATTATTGAATCTACTTTTTTTTTTTTTACAGTCCAGGTCTTTTATTTCTTTTTGTACATCAGGCCATGAATTCATAGGGAATGGGCTCCAGCAGCTCAGGCTCCTTCCCGTTAGTCCTCACGAAGTGTGCTTCTCTGGGTGGAGCAGGCTGGCGCTTCAGCTGAACCCAGGTGCCCTTCTCTTTGGCTTCCTTTTTCTTCTGGTCGTTCTCCTTCACCTGCTTCAGGAAGCTGTCTCTGCTCTTCGAGTGCTTGATGTGTTCAATCCACACATTAATTCTCTTGGCAAGAATCTTGCCATTAACTTGCTTGTTTACAATGATGCCCATAGCATGCCGGGTGACACTGTAGACTCTTCCGGTTTTGCCATGGTAACATTTATGGGGCATTCCTTTTTGAACAGTGCCCATTCCCTTGATGTCTACATTATTGGCTTTCTTGTACATTTGCATGTACGTGGCCAAAGGAACAACTCCATGTTTCCTAAAGGGCCTAGAGAACATATAGTGAGTGCCCCTCCTCTTTCCCTTTGTGTTTGTCATTTTGGCGAGTTACTGAAAGTACCCTTGAATCTACTTTCAAACAAAAAAGTAACTATTTGTTTTAAATATTTTACATTGATATGTATCTATGTTTATTGATACAAATTTGAGATTAATTGAACATACTGAACATACATTTCTAATCTTGTTTAAGGTACTTATTCAGCTCATTTAACAATGTAATGCAAATTTCTAGTCCATAAAAGTTGTTATTATCAACTAATTAAGATATAAAGAAATGCAAGTTAGTAGTTAGTCATTACAATCAAACTTTTAGTTGTATTAGGTATGTCTTCAAGGTCAAACAGAGATATATTTTAGGTAGACAGGTCATATTCAAACACTTCAGAGGTCTATAGAATATGGCATTTAAGATGTTTTAATGATATAGGTTCTTTTCTTTTTTTTTTTTTTACAACAATACATGTCTATTTCTGGCAGCACCAATCTACTTCAAAAAAAATGATGGGCAATGAAGAAACTCCATATGGAGTTTACTTTCTGTGTGGCCAAAGTAAGTCACTGGGCAAGAAAGTGCCCTTGCCTTGACTGCTGACAGTATGCTGTCCGAACTGGACAAACATAACACAAAGAAAAGGACTGCAGAACTTTGCCAAGACAAGGTAGGACAGCCCTTCATAATATCCTGCTTCAAAGAAAAATCTGTCAGATATGCTAGGCCTGTAGGCTAAATATGATGCCCCACCATTTGTAGCGGAACCTTGGGTAACCATCCAGAAATCCAGCTGTTTCTCTCATATTTCACATTTTTTGAAAGCTCCTTGCTTGTACTTCCTGCTTACTCAGGTAAAATTATTTCCCTCTCAGGTCTCTGATTGAGTTGAAGACTTTATAGTTTTAGTTATAGTTTTCAGTGTTACCAGATTCAGAAAAGAAATTCACTAAAGAGGTGTAGAGTATATATAAGATTGAGAGACATTAAAAGATAGTTTTGGTAATGCAAGTTAGAATAGAAAGTGAATTAGATACAACTTTTTGGACATATCAAGATAGGATAGACATAAAATATTTTCTCTGAATTATTCAATTGCAAATGGATTAGACATTGTTGATGCATTTATTACCTATATCTATTGTACATAGTTATTGTACTTATTGCATATATTTATTTTAGACAAAAAGGGGAAATAGGATGATATCTTGTTTGTACTCAAACAAATAAAACTTGCCTGAAGATCAGAGGGCTGAGCTAGCCACTAGTTAACCATAACTAGTTTTGGTTTGGAGGTTTGTACATATAGACAGGAAGTGATATGGCTGGGTGGAAAGAGGAATATAAGATAGGAAGACACAGTAGTTCAGCTCCTTTTCAGCTGAGGAGTTAGCAAGGTAAGAGGTGGCTGTGACTTGCTCCTTTCTCTCTCAGATTTTTTAGCATTTTCCCCAATACTGGCTCCAGGATTTTATTATTAAAACCAATTAGAACTCAGACAATAGCCTGGCATATATACAGAGTGCTTATTGACTGTTCCTGTTGTTATAACTAAAAATAGTTTTATAAAATTAATGTACTTGCTTCTCAGCATATTGAAAATGTCTCTGACTTCATCTAGCATCATACACAGTGGTGAAAGACTGAAACTTTTCCTCCATGATCAAGAATACTCACCCATTATTTACTGAAGCACTAGATTTTTAGGACAGAACAATTAGGTGAGAACAGGAAATAAGATCCATCTATACTAGAAAGGGACAGTAAAATTATCTCTGTTCTCAAATAACATGCTCTTTTATGCAGAAAACACTAATGATTCCACCAAAATAAAAAAAAAACAAACAATAAAGCTGTTAGAACTTATACTTTCCTTAAAACCTGTTAGAAATTCATTAAAGTTGCAGGAGAGAAGATCAACAACAACAAAAAATCAAGTGTTTCCATACACTAACAATGAACAATATGAAAAGGAAATTAAGGAAACAATTCCATTTATAATTCCATCAAAAAGAACAAAATTCTTAGGAGCAAATTGAGCAAAAGAGATAAAAAATGTGTACCTAGAAACCAGCAAAATGTTGCTAAAAGTAATTAAACAAGACACAAGCAAGTGTTCATGAATTGAAAGCCTTAATTGTGAGGATATCAGTATCGTCTAAGGTTGTCTACAGGTTCAATTTTTTTTTAATCCAAAATCCCAGTGACATCTATCATAATCAGCACTGATTATCAACTTGATAGGGTCAGTCAGTAATCACCTATAAGACAAGCCCTCAGTCACACCATTAGGAGTTATTTAAATTAGGGCATGTTATTGAGGGAATATTAGTTAAGAGGGGAAGACTTTTTATCTTCTCTGAGCTTCTGTCCTGCACTGTATAAAAAGGAGGAAGCTAGGTAGCCAGGAGCCCCTGCTGCTGTATTCTTCCTGAGAGCAGATTCAGTCTGCTGTTTCAGCATCCCACCACTGTGACAACCCTACCATGAGGGAGTGTAACTTTGACTTGAGAGCCAAAATAAATGCTTTCTTTTCTAAATTGTTTTGTCAGAGTTTTTTTTTATCAAAGCAACAGGAAATTAACAAACACAACATCTTTCACAGAAATATATAAGCTTATCTTGAGACTCATGCAGATTCTGGGAATCAAAGATGAAGAACTCATACTTTCTCATATTGAAACTTGTACATTGAAAAAGCATAGCAGAGTTGGCAAGATGGCTTTATCCGTGTGCCTGATAACCTGATTTGGACTACTGGTATCCTTATCACAGAAGGAGAGAACCAATTCCCCAAAGTTGTCTTTTAACCTCTATGCATGTACTATGCCATGTTGTATACGTGCACAATAAATTAGAAAATGTAAAATAACATAGTAATGTCATAAAGACATATGCAGACTGATGGAAGGGGATAGAGAACCTAGAAGTAGGAACTTACTTATGACTTGTACAAAGGTTGCCAAGACCATCTAATAGTGAAAGGACAGTCTTATGAACCAACAGTACTAAGAAAAATCTGGGTTTGGACCTTAAAGTCATATTGTATGCAAAAATTCACTCAAAATGAACACAGACATAAATGTGAGAAGTGAAACTTTGAGAAAACCAAAAAGACTTAATGACAGTGGATTTGGCAGTGTACCTTGGATACAACATCAAAGGCACAGGCAACAAAAGAAAAATATAAATTGGACTTCCTCAAAGTTAAAAATATGAGTGGATCAAAGACAGTATGAGTAGATGAAAAGGCAGTTCACTGGTCATGACGCATTGTGAAGGCTGGGTGGAGCTCAGCAGCAGATTGCATGCTTAGCGTGCAGAAGGTCTTAAGATCAACACATAACATTATATATCTCAAGAGAGCTAGAGGAGAGGATTTGCTTTTCTGAGAAAAGGTCTTGCTGTATGTTTTAGTCTTGCCGGGTACTTGCTGTGAAAACAGGTTGGCCTTAAACTCATGCTAGTTCTCCTGGCTCAGCCTCCCAAGTGCTCAGATTATAGGTACAAGTCACCATGCCTGTTTTGTAAAAAAATTTTGAATGTTCTTGTCACAAAGCAATGTTACATGGTTGAAGGGATAGGTCAAAAATCCTGACTTCACTATTATACAATGAATATATGTGTTGAAACCTTGCACTGTGCCCCATAATTGTGCACAAACATTGTGATAATTACATTTAAAAAGAGAAAAAATAATTCACAAAAAAGAGAAATTCT
>NC_022016.1:485365-487258 GCF_000317375.1 Microtus ochrogaster
GACCACACAAACAACACACACACACACACACACACACACACACACACACACACACAGCTAATTAATTAACTTACAGAACATTTGAATAGACTTTCCCCAAAGAAAACATACAAATGGAAAAAAATGAAAGGAAGTTTACTTTGACTAGAAACCAAGAAAATGCAATAAATCCTGATGCCTTTTTACACTCATCACCATGGTCACTGTGTTAGTTAGTCTTTCTGGTAATCCAATAAAACACCAAAATAATCAATTTGTAAATAGAAATCATTTACTTCTGCTCTCAGGTTGGGAAGCTCCAGAACCTGATAGGTTAGTTTCTGCTGCTTTGAGCCCACAGAAAGGTAAGGCAAGAATACATGGCAGATTCAGGGAGGAACAGAAAGGGATCAGGGTTCCAAAATCTCTGCGATAATACCACCAATGACCCAAAGACCTCTGACTAGGTCTTACCTAACAGTTGCAGCACATTCTGACAGAATGATTCTGAGTACCAAGATTTTAATATACAGGTCTTTGGAGAACATCCAATATGTAAATGGAAGCAGCTATTATGAAAACAACTTTGAAAATAATTATTGGTAAGGATCTGGGCAAGCTGAAATCAATGCGCATCACTGATTGGAATGTAAAATGCAGCATGACTCAGCAACTCTGCTTCTTGTTGATATGCCCTAGAAAATGAAAGCAGATACTTAAATAGATTCTGTATACTCATGTATATAGCAGTGTGATTCCCAGCAGTTTCCCAAATGGTGGAAACAATCCAAACTTATTCATCTGTGAGTGGATAAAAAAAAAGCATACCTTGTCAGTAGAATGTTTGTCTATCATAAAAAAGGTATGAAATTCTGATGTATGATACAGCATGGAAGAAGCTAAAGGACATTATGCTAAGTGAAATAAGCTATAAAAGAAGGATAAACATTGAGTCTGCTTGATGAAGTACCTAGACTTGTCAAATTTATAGACACAGAAAGTGGGACATGGTTATCAAGGACTGAGTCATGTGAGAGTTAGCAGTTATTGCAGAGTACATAATTTCAGTGAAGGTTTCTACAGACAACGGTGTTGGCAAACATGCATGATGACACTGAGCTTTGAGCTTAAAAACAATTAAAATGGTTGTTTTCATACAATTCTATTTTACCATTTGTCTTAGGATTTATGTTGCTGTGAAGAGACACCATGACCACAGCAACTCTTTTCTGAATTTTTTTATTAGAAAAATTTACTTTACATTTTACATATCAACCTCAGTTGCCCCTTGCCCCTCCTTCCCCTTCCCACTCTCATCCGCTCTTCAGAGAGAGTAAGGCATTCCTTGGGAAGTCAACAAAGTTTGGCATGCCAACTTGAGGTAGGACCAAGCTCCTGTCACACCCCTTATCAGGGTTGAACAAGGTATCCCACCATAGGGAATGGTCTGTCAAAAACCAGTTTATGCATGTGGGATAGGTCCTGGTGCCACTGCCAGCCAGTCCCCCTCCCCTAACAGATCAAGCCACAGCTATTGCCCACATTCAGAGGGTCTAGTTCTGTCCCTTGCAGGTTACCAGCTGTCAATCCATAATCTGTAAGCTCCCACTAGCTTGGGTCAGCTGTCTCTGTGGGTTTCCCATCATGCTCTTGACCCCACTTGTTCATATGATCCCTCCTTCCTCTCTTCAACTAAACTCTAGTAGCTCAGCCCAATGCTTGCTGTGGATGACTGCATCTACTTCCATCAGTTACTGAATGTATGACATTCAGTTCTATGATGACAATTAGGGTAGTCACTAATCTGATTAAGGGGGAAGGCCATTTCAAACACCTTCTCCACTATTGCTAAGAGTCTTAGCTGGGGTCATCCTTGTGGATTCCTGAGAATTGCTCCAATGCCAGGTTTCTCCC
>NC_022016.1:487358-502423 GCF_000317375.1 Microtus ochrogaster
GATTTCTGTCTCTTCCCCGCCACCGCCTCCCAAACCCCTCCCTCTCCCCCAATCAATTCCCTCTCTCTCATCAGCCCGAAGAGCAGACCAAGTTCCCTGCCCTGTGGGAACCTCCCACCTCCTTCCAGGTCTAGTAAGGTGAACACAAAGCCAGTGCACGCAGTAGGATCAAAACCCAGTGCCATTGTTCTTGAGTTCTCAGCAGTCCTCATTGTCCGCTATGTTCGACGAGTCCGGTTTTATCCCATGCCTTTTCAGACTCAGTCCAGCTGGCCTTGGTGAGTTCCCAATAGATCATCCCCATTGTTTCAGTGTGTGGGTGCACCCCTCGCAGTCCTGAGTTCCTTGCTCGTGCTCTCTCTCCTTCTGCTCCTGATTTGGACCTTGGGGTTGTAGTCCGGTTCTCCAATGTGGGACTCTGTCTCTGTCTCCTTTCATCGCCTGATGAAGGTTAATATCCAGGAGGATGACTATATGTTTTTCTTTGGGTTCATCTTCTTATTTAGCTTCTCTAGGATCACGAATTATAGGCTCAATGTCCTTTATTTATGGCTAGTAACCAAATATGAGTGAGTACATACCATGTTCCTCTTTTTGGGTCTGGGATACCTCACTCAGGATAGTGTTTTCTATTTCCATCCATTTGCATGCAAAATTCAAGAAGTCATTGTTTTTTACTGCTGAGTAGTACCCTAATATGTATATATGTATATATTCCATACTTTCTTCATCCATTCTTCCATTGAAAGGAATCTAGGTTGTTTACAGGTTCTGGCTATTACAAACAATGCTGTTATGAACATAGTTGAGCACATACTTTTGTTATATGACAGGGCATCTTCTTGATCCCTCATATCTCCATCCCAACCCTTCTGTCCTATCCCCTTCCTCCCAGTTTACTTAGGAAATCTTAACTATTTTTCTTCCTGGGGCCCTCCGTGTGTGTCTCCCTTAGGGTCCCCCTTTTTAATCTTGCTTCTCTGTAGTGGTTTATAGCCTGGCTATCCTTTGTCTTACATTTAAACACTCACTTATGAGTGAGTACATACCATGTTTGTCTATCTGGGTCTGGACTACATCACTCAAAATGTTTTTTTTCTAATTCCATCCATTTGAAAAACAGCAACTTTTAGAAAGGAACTCATTTAAATAGGGTGGCTTACAATTTTAAGAGGTTGAGTACATTATCATCATGGTGGGACATGGCAGTATCCAGGCAGACAAGGTGCCGAAGAAGGAGCTGAGCGTTCTACATCTTGATCCACAGGCAGTAGGGAGTGAGCTGTGACACTAGCATAGCCTGAGTGTAGGAGACCTCAAAGCACACTCCCACAGTGACACTTTCTCCAGCAGGGCCACATCTACGCCAACAAAGCCACACCTTCTAATAGTGCCATTCTACTGACTGTATACGCTTTTTCCTTATCGCTCACAAATGGGTAAGTGTTTGAATGCCTTCCACTGTTTGGCTGTCTGGAATCATGCTGCGATACACATGAGGATACAGTATTTATTTAAGTCTCTGTTTTTATTTTCTTTTGGTAATCTTTTCGTTCACTTTTACCTGTTAAAGATGTTCTCAGTTACTGTAATACAAGGCTAGTTCCACAAAGGATTTTTGTGAGGACTGCTGTGGTTTGAATAGTGGAGGGGAATAAAGGCAGAAAGGAAGATTCTGTTCTAGTTAGTGTACCCAGTATGGAAGGAAGGACAGCCTTTATATAAACGAACATATCAGAGGTTTATATTTCAAGTTTCTGTTTGGAAGCTATTCTAGTTGTCTTCCTGTTGTTGTGGTAAACTCCATGATCAAAAGCAGCTTAGGGGAGGAAGGGTTTATGTCAGCATATTCTTCTAGGTCACCATATTTCACTGAAGGAAGTCAGGGCAGAAACTGAAGCAGAAACCGTGGAGGAATGCTGTTACTGGGTTGGTCTCTGACTCATGTCCCAAAGCCTAAGCTCAGCCAGTTTTCTTATATAGCTCAGGCCCAACTCTCCAGGGATGGTGCTGTCCAGAGGGAGCTGGGCCATCCCACATCAATCATCAAAGAAGACAATGCCCCATAGACATACCCACAGACCAATCTGATCTGTGCAGTTTCTCAACTGAGAGTTCCCCTTCCCAGTTGCCTCTAGTTTGTGTCAAGTTGACAGCTAAAACCAATAGGGGCAGAACCTTTTAGTGGTCATGAGTTCATCTTGAGTGGTCTCTAGTGGTTGTATAATAGAATAAGATTTGCTAGTGGGATGGGACAGCTGAAGCTAGCTAACTATCATTTTCTGACTATTCCACACAGTCAAGTATTAAAGGAATTTGAGCTTTGAAATTTACTTTCCTCATCTGTAAAACATGGGTGACTACTATCCACAGGCAAGTTCTTACCTGAAAAGGAAGTACTCTATTTGCAACCATCTGCTCCTGGATCTTGTACTAATTTTTGTTTTGTTTCCATCTATTTATTTATACTGTATCTCAGAAGGGTAAATCTTGATCTGAGTCTGGAGGTCCTCAGTGAGGGATAGCTTGTTTTCAGAGCCTTGTCTTGCCTCCCAGAAGTGAGAGCCAGCAGGGATAGATAGCACTTGAGCTGGATTGCTGTCCTCTTTGGCTCCTTAAGGCTGGTAAGGCAAACTTTCAGAGTAGCTGCTTCATTTCTGAATCTCAGTCGGATGCACCCATGTCTCTTCCACCAAGGCCTTGGTTGTTGTCATCTTTCCTTTGTCCTCCACATAATAAAATAGACTCTAATTTCTAGCAGCTGATATGTAATTTCCATAGTTAGAGCCTACAAAGCTGCCACCAACTCTGGGAACTTCACAGAGAGACACTAAGGCTGCCATATCGGGGTGGATCTACCTGAGAATTACTCTCCATTCTAATTGCAATATACAGCGAATAAAGATGACTCCCGAGTTGGGGTAGAAACTCAGAAGAGCATAGAAAAGGGCACCATCCCAGGCAGTGGGCAGATTCCATTGTGACAGTAAGATGTCCCAAAGTGGGTGTAGCAGAAGAGTCCAACACCTCCATATGATCCCCACAGGTGGCTGCCATCCAATGCTATTGTCTTTTCACATACTGTCACCCAGGGATCTGGTACAAAGATACACCACCATATTTAGCAGTAATGAGGCCATGCTGGCCCAGGCACTCGCCCTCCTGCTTGCTGAATGCCCATGACATGCCATAACTCTGTTGAATTATCTTTAATCATCATCTATACAAACTTTCAGTAAGAAATCATGTATTTTCCTCTCACAAATGATGACATGGAAGCTCAAAAAATGTTAATTAGCCTACCCCAAGGTCACACGGTTACTGAGAGTCAGACTCAAGATTTGAAGCTAGCATGTCTAACTGGAGCCTTGGTGTGCTTCTGGAATCACCAGGATTATAGCAGCTGGGAGCTTGTTAGGCCTGTAGAGCCCAGGGCTTCTTCCTAGACCTTTGAATCAGAGGCTCCATTTTAACGAGATCCCTAGGTGATGTGTCGGTTCTGTGAGGTTTGCAAAGCATGACTCTTGTTGGTTTTCTATTCCATCTGTTCTGGTGGAGTCTGGAGGTCACTAAGTAAACAATCTGATTAACAAATGAACAGATAGATACACTGTGGGCTGAGTTCTAGGATAAAGTCTTCTCTAGTTGACTATTTCATTTTCATCTATATTAACCAGCATCTGCAGGTGGGAAGAGAGAAAAGTGATTTTTCACTCTAGGAGCTGGATAGAAGATTTTTGTGGGTGCAGAGTTTAGAGCAGATGTATTTCATCTCCCCATATTGTTATTAAGTAGACATGAGGACTAATAAGGGGCATGTGATATGGAGAGGAAGTTATACCAGCGCAAGTAGGGCAACAGAGCAAACCTGTGCTGGGGTCAGGTGGGCTGCTTCATATATGCGGTTGTCTTGATTCCAAGTCACAAACTCAAGCGGATAAGAGTGCCAACATCACCCTTTCTTTTAGCTCATTGTTTTGAGCTCCCAGTTTGTCGAATAGCAGAAGACAACCTTTCATCCATTTGCGTCCCACCATTCTGTTGAATCTGAGCGCTAGGAGTCCCAGAATAAGCGAAACTGTAGGCATCTCTGACCAGATGTGGTTCATCTATTGATACTGATGGATGCAAGATAAGTTGTGGCCTACTGGAAGGTCACTGTGAGTCACTGTCTGCTCCATTTGTCCTGATTGAAAGACCTTCTATGGTATTCTTAGTTATGTTCTGATTTCTCGGCACAGGGTCTCTCTGTAATTACTAATGCTTCTTGGGAACAAACACTGCTGAAGGTGGTCTCTGACCTCTGAAACTCATCTACCACTGCAGAGATGTTTACTGAGCTGGAGTTGGGGCAAAGGCTCCTCTTTGTCTGTATCTAAGAACTTCCCTTGAATTTTTGCCATCTTCCTCTCCCTTACTGAACAAAGATAGGCAGATGGGAAGGATGGAAGCCCCTTTTCAGAAAAGGCCCAATCCAGATACTTATTGCTTCTTAGAAATCTTTTCTTATACTTGCAGACAGGAAAATATGCTCTGATTCAACACTGTTTTCTACAAATAACTACTTATATCCTGGTTCCCTTGGAGTCTGACTTTTCCATCTTTTCTCTGCATTCTGATCGGATAGCTCTTTCCTGCAGTGGTGAAGCTGTCTTCCCACAAGAAGATTAAGCATTGTGGGGAATAAGCAAATCTGGGTGGGAAATCTTCAGACTGTATTTGGGGCATCAACTCAGTCCTACAAGTCTGTTCTCAAGTTAAAGAGTAGCTGTTATCATACCTCCCATTTTTTATAAAAGGGCAAAGCTTTTTTTCAAGGATACAGAGGTCATAAGACTAAAAACCAAGGTTAAAACTCAAGATTGACTCTTATCTGGAGCCCAAGGCTGTGAATTGGGTTATGAAAGCTTGAAACTTGTATGACCACTTCACAGTATACCTTTGATCAACCTAACTTCTCTTAGCCTGCTTCATGATCTTCTACAATGATGGAGGGAGTTCCTTATGGAGGCAACTTACAGCAATCAATCATAGAAAGTTCTACCACATGCAATGTTCAATAAAATTCCATTATTATTAATGTTTTTATTATTTTACCATAGAACTTGAGAAACATTAAAAATCATAGAATTTTCGTGAACTGACTTTGAAAGTAATGTACTTAGACTTCATTGTTTCACAGATGGAAATCCTGGATCCCATAGAAGATGAGGAAGTTACACAGTACCAGAATTTGGTGCCAACCAAGAAGGGTGACTGATTGTGCTAAAAGGTAGATTAAGTTTAGGAATGGTCAAGTCAGAGATGCCCAGTTGCGTGGCTGGTGGGGGGTGCTGTAGGAGCCCCTTCAGCCAATAGCCTTTAAGATACCAGCCCACTTGGGCATGGACTTTTCTATTATAAATGCAGAAATAAAGCATGCATTAGCTCTCTTGCTTCCTGTTCCAGGATTTTGTTCCTGTTCCCCATTTGTACAGAGGAATGTGAACTAGGACTGTGATCTATGAATCTATCCTCAAATAAACAACTTTTTAAATACTTAATTCTGAACTAGTGTGGGATTATTTTGTAAGTTCCATCATCAGGAGCCTCCTTTGGGTAGAGTGGATATGAAGCTTTGTGGTCCCAGGAAAGAGCCATGCTACAGCCTGGGATGGAGGAACTGCTGGCATCTTAGTGGCCCAAACCTCACAGGGATATCTGGGGACACACATGAGATGTATAGAGTGAAATAAAGAGCTGGAAAAAGTTCTGACTTGCATGACTGTGTGAGAGGAGAGCAGGGACTGTAGCCATTGGAGAACATCAAGAAGAAAAGATAGAGATACCAGATAAAGTTAGGCATAGGGAAGAGTAGCCAGACCAAGCTTAATGGTGCCAGAGTGATGAGCTTTGGAACAGCCAGGTAGAGAAGCAAGGGAGGCTTCACTTGGAGATTTAGGTCTTGTCTAAGTGGGGGAACAAGATAGTCTCTCTGGTCAGTTCTAGGACAGCTTATGTCATTTGCATGATCTATGGAGGACTATCAACTTTTTTTATGATGTGCTTTACCCCTTTGAGTTGTGGTCAGGTGCATAGTCCATCTTTGTTACCTGAAGAAATAGGGTTTTACCATCAATTGTTCTTGTTTCCTGCCATGGAGTCAGAAATAAACCAGGTGACATTTCACTCATCAGGAAGGTTTTGACTCTGTATCCATACATGCATTTGTTTTCTTCAAAGTACCAGCTGTAAGCTGGAAGAGATTTCAAAAGGTAAATAATTTAAGATATTGCCCAGAGTAGGACTCTATCTTTATTATCCTTGGTATGTGATTTTTCCAGAATCTTCTAGTATGGGTATAGGAGTCCTTTTCCTTTCAGGCATTGGATTTTTATTTGTTTTTTGAGACAGTGTTTCTCTGTGCCATAGTCCTAGCTGTCCTGGAACTAGCTCTTGTAGACCAAACTGGCCTCAAACTCACAGAGATCTGCCTGCCTCTGCCTCCCCCCAAGTGCTGGGATTAAAGGTGTACACCACCACTGCCCAGCAAGAGATGGAATTCTTATTTAGTTCTTCCTTAAATTCCGTTGGTCCTGAACTTCCACCTAGGTGATATAGTTCCTCAGGTCATATTAAGATATTAGTTTTTATTTTCAGTGACCTATATGGTTTGAAATTGTATCTTTTCAGACTTCTCTTTTCCTTCAACATGTTTGGTCTTTCAAACTTGACTCGATCCCATAAAGCACCAATGAAAAGGGAATGACTTGTCTCCTGCCTGACTTCACAGTTTTCATCCTGAGATAGCTCAGTCATCCATTTTTATCTCTTGTTACGCTTCTTACCTCTTTGCTGTGACTGTGGTCTTTTGGCTTTCTTGTCTTGGATTTTATTTAACTGATCATGAATTCAAATCCTGACTTTCCCCTTACATGCTGCATATATGGACACATTTTTATATGATTTTAAGTTAAAAGGAGATACTTTTTTTCGTATAATATATTCTGTTATGGTTTCCCCTCCCCCAGCTCTTCTCTACTTTTCTATCCATTCAATTCTATTTCTTTCATTAGACTACAACCAAGCATCTAATAATAATAATAATAATAATAGAAAAGAAATAAGAATAGGACAAAACTTAAATTAAAAAAAAACAGGAGAAAAGAAGCCAAAGAAAAGCACAAGAAACACATATAGATGCCGAGACACACACATTTACACACATAGAAAACTCAAAAAAGCAAAATTGAAACCATAATATATAAACAAAAGATGTGTAAGTTTAAAAATATACAGATAAAGCATTGTAGACAAAAAAAAAAGCCTCCTGAAGTACTGTTGAGCTCATTTTGTGTTGACTGCTGCAATGGGGCCTGCCCATAAGCATGGTTTTTATACCCAATTTGACTCCATTAGTGAAAGCTAATGTTTCCTATGGGAGTGGTTATCAATTGGAGATAGCTTCTGTGTTAGGGATGGGGAGTCATATCCACTCTCTCAGTGCTGAGACCCCAACTAGGGAAGACCCATGCAGGGCCAATGGATGCTTCCAGTCTCCATTAGTTCATATATGCACTGATCTTGTATCTAGAAGGCCTTGTTTCCTTGGTATCCTCCATTCCCAGTGGCTCTTTCTTTGTTTGGGTTTCTATTTCTGTGAAAAAACACCATGATCCCGGAATTCTTTTAAAGGAAAACGTTTAATTGGGTGACTTACAGTTTCAGGGCATAAGTCAATTTTCGTCATGGTGGGACATAGCAGCATGCAGGCAGACATAGTGCTGAAGAAGGAGTTGAGGGCCCTACATCTTGTTCTGCAGGCAATAGGAACTAAACTGAGATACCGAGTGTAGCTTGAGCATAGGAGATCTCAAAGCCCATCTCCACAGTGACACACTTCTTCCCATAAGGCCTTATCTACTCCAGTACTGTTAGACCACACCTCTTAATAGCGCCAGTCCCTATGAACGTATGGGGGCTAATTACACTCAAGCCATCATAGGCTTTTACACTTTTTTTTTTTGTCTCCTCTTCCATAGAGTTCCCTGAGCCCTAGGGGACAGCTTAGATGAAGACATTCCCTTTAGGACTGTGCACATTTTTTAAACATGTTAAGTTTCATTTTTATTTTGTTTTGTTTTTTGAGACAGGATTTCTCAGTAACTTTGGAGCCTTTCCTGGAACTAGCTCTTATAGACCAGGCTAGCCTCCAACACACAAGAGATCTGCCTGCCACTGCTCCCGCGTGCTGGGATTAAAGGCATGTGCCACCACTGCCTGGCTTCATTTTGAGAATAAAAATGGTCTAGTACCAACACGATAAGACTGGTGTGAAAAGTGAATGAGACAACTTTAAAGGTTTAACACCCAGAAAACACATTGGTTAATCATTATTGACTGGTTACGTTAATCTAAAAAGCACTCATAATTGATTATTATACAATGGGAACTATTTTAATTATTTTGGAAGTACTAAGTCACTTAGCTTTTCAAATGGTTCTGGAAGATACAAATATTGGGTTTTTTTGTAGACGAGGAGACAGAGATGTGAAGTCAGTTATTATTTTTATTTGCGGTGTATGTGTGGCATATGCACATATAAGTGTTTGCATGTTATATGGGCATGCATGCGTATTGTGCACAGGTGGGACATGTGGAGGTCAGAAGAGGACACTGATATCTTTCTTTGCCTGCCTTATTCCTTTGAAATGGAATAAATGAGTCTGGAGCTACACTAGCAGCCACCATGCCCAGATAATTCTCCTGTCTCTGCCCTTACGGTGCTATGTTTACAGGTGCTAGCATCACCATGCCCAGATTTTTCTTCCCTGTGGATGTTGGGATTTAAACTCAGGCCCCTATGAGTTTGAACAAGCACTCTTTCTTACTCATGGAGCCATTTCTTCAGACCCCCTCCGTCAGTTAATAATGCTTAGTGCTTCTGATGCCATGAACTTTTGCTTTGTCCCTGTCTCCCACAAAACCTCCGTGACTTTCTGCCTAGTCATCTGCTTCTGCTTGGGTTGCACTGAGCAGTTGTGCTCTAGGCTAGCCCCACCCATGAGTGGGTCAGCAGTCTCACCTTGCTTACAGTGATGCTTTAGTACAGAGTCCCTCACACTGGCTGACAGAAAGTTTGCAATGAGAAAGGTGTATTGTTGTGAGCACCTGTGCTTTGGAATAATTGTAGGGCCTCTGTCTCCTTCTGTTCTCTCATTGCTTCCAGTCTTCTGCCATGAGGAACTTGCCTGCCACATGCTTCCTAAAAAAGCAAGAGAGACTTGTGATCTTGGTTTGGAGCTTACAAAGCCAGGAGCCAACAAAAAACCATTTTGTTTTCTAAGTTCTTTGCCTCAGTTACTTTTGTTACAGGGAGGAAACGTTGATTAGCACACATGGCCAGGCCTGAGGTTGGATGTTATATCTGGCATAAAGTGAAAGAGCATTGCAAAGTTATGAGATAACAGATGTGGTAGAATTAGAGAGCACCTACTGCATGCCAACACACATGGATCCAGCGATGTAGAACTGAATGAGACCTGGCCCTTCCTCGGGGAGCTTATGAGCTGGCAGAAGGACCAGAAGAGCCTCTGAAGTCTCGGCTCTATTTTTCCTTTAGAATCTTGACATTGCCTACTTGTATAGTTTCCTGAAAAGCATACTACCCTACTAGAAATAGACACATGGAGTCTTCTAGTTCTGAGAACATCCTGATTACTCTCCTGACTTGAGAGTGCCGATTCTTTAGTGTTGCAGCTTCTATGGCCCCAGATCTCACCAACTGTTAACAGAAACCCACAGGCAAAGGAATTTCATCTGTTCAATGTACATGTTTTCCAACCATAGAAATAAAAATGTCATCTATCATCTTTGTCAATCTAGAAAACAGGAGGTAGTTTGGCACAGGAGGAAGCTAGGTATGAAGTATCAGACAACAGAAGCCCAGTATTCAAAGTCAATATTCAGAATACATAGTCTTTGCCAAGTCTGTAAGGACTGCACTAGGCACCATCTCATCTGAACATCACAAGGGCTCTACAAAGTAGGAATCACTGTGTCCATTTTGTGGGAGGGGAAACAAGACCAGAGATAGTGAAGCTACTTACTTGCTCAAGGACATGGAACACCTAAGTGCCGCATGCAGGGATGTCACCTGCCTAGGCAGTGTTCTTTCCATAGGAAAACATTTCATTCCCTCTTTCTCCACCCAGTCTACCACTAATGTTCTACAACACTGATTCTGCTCAGCAGGAAGAGTACCGGAATAGAAGTCCTGTCACCTTGCATCCTAACTGCTACTGCCAGGATGCGTAAGCACCTTTCTCAAAGTCTGTTTTTGTGATGCTGCTTACAACTAGCTGCTATCCAGTACTGTAGAAGGCTATGAGGCCACGCTCATGCTGAGTGGAAAAGAGCCTGATGCTGGGTCAGAGCGCACTGAAAGAGGTGTAGACAGTGGAAGAGGCAATCTCTTAGTTCTTTTGAAAAGCTTTGTCACTTCTGTTTTTCTATCCCTTTTTCTACTTTATAGGTTTTGATTGGGTAAGACCAACCAAAAGAGGTTCCATCTGTCTTTGAGTATTTGACTGCTGTGTGGGAAGAGAAAGTTAAATGGGCAGGTGGCTCTCAGACCTGCAAGGGCATGAGTCCACACAAAACCGCATATGTCACTGTTCTGATAGCATTGTTTTACTATCTAGTGTAAAATCCCATCTGTGAGAGCAATCGATACCATCAGCTAAAGGGCCATAAGACCCTATGAGGGCTGTGGGCTCAGGTGCTACCCAGAATGCACCCATCATCTTGGAAAATGACTGGCACCACTGTGAGCATCCAGCTGCTGGGATCCAGTTTCAAGCTTCACAGCATAGAATAGAGGAAATTGATACATCTACTTCAGTGTCGGTGTCCTAGAGATTCCAGTAAACAAATACAGGACTCTCGTTAACTACTGTGTGAAGTATTCCTGGAACTCCAAGTGTCTGGCCACAGTTGAGTTGCAAGCATTTTTGTTTTTTTCAAGACAAGGTCTCATGTAGACCAGACTGCCCTCAGACCTACTGTGTACGTAGTGCTAATTTAGAACTCCTAATTCTCTGGCCTTTATTTCCCAAAGTGCTGAGATTACAGGCATATGCTGCCATGTAACTTTTATCTTATACTTGGTGGAACTCAAGGTCTCCTTCATGCTAGGCAAGTACTCTATCAACTGAGCCACATCCTTTGCCCTCTTAAATTAATTTTAAAGTGAAATTGTAGTAATAAAAATCTCCTACACAAATCAGCACTCCTTGACCAGGATTTCGTCCTCCTAATTGATACTCAGGTTTTGTATTAGCCAGGATTCTGTAGAGAAACAGAACTGACAAGATAGGTGTTTATTAAAAGGTGATTTATCAGATTGGCTTGCATGGTATGGTTTGGGTAGTCCAACAATGATTGTCTCAGAACAGAAAGCATAGAATCTCATAGTTCCTTGGTCCACAGAGCTTAAGCAGTTCCAGTCTGGGACTGAAGGCCTAGAGAGTTTCAGGTCATCTTAAGAGTGCTTCAGTCTTCTGTCCACCTTGGAAACCTACAACCGGATACTACTATCTGCAAAGGAGTGCAGCAGTAGCAGCAACAGGATATGTAAACTTGTCAATGAGAGTGAAGGCAAGCAGGCAAAAACCAAAGCTTCCTTCTTCCTTCCTTTTCCAGAAAGTGCCATTCATATTTAGTGTGCAAATCCCCACCGGGCAATCTGATGAAGAAAATCCCTTAAAGGAGTATTCGCCAGTTTGCCTCTTAGTTGATCGCACATTCAGTCAAGTTGAGAATGAATAGTAACAATCACAGGGTGTGCAGTAAGCAACTCTGCAAGTACAATGGTCTGTTGTGGGACATAACTGCAACATAGCGTGACAATGACAAGGGGAGTTTTGGGACCAACTTCTAGTTGTTCCAGCTTTGACAGCAGAAGTGTAGAAAAATGGAAATGATATTGGACCCCAACATGCAATTTTTTCTATGAATAAAAAACTAAAAATAAATTAGACATACAAATCTGATTATGTATCCAGCCAAAATGGTCAGATGAGATTTCTTTGAAATGTACTAATTTCTTACTATTTCTAAATGCTACACTTCATGGATTATTTTCTCTATTCCTCCCCTTCCTTCTCCCTTTTCTTTCTTAGTAGGCTCCCTCAAAAACACAGAGTTGTAATTGATCAGACACTAGTCCAAACATTGTATATATTTGACTACTTAATTTAAAAATTTAGCTGTGACATAGTATTTACACATATACAGCATACTTCCCAAATCTGTATATACACAATCTATTATGTTCAAATGCAAATAATTAGCATCTCATCTGTATCCATTTAACAGTTATTTTTGTTTAGGACCCTGATGAAGAATATGAAGCACAGAGAGTTTAGGTAATTGGTTCAAGGTTACACAGCTAGTGAGTGGTGGATCAAGAGTTTGTAAGCAAGTATCTTCTCTTCAAAACCTAAATCCTTTACTCCAGTCCTTCTTAGGTCTATAACCACACATGAAACTCTGCCTACTCAGTGCTGCTTCTCCCCCATTAACAGCTGAATCTGACTGTGCATCCAGGGAATGAATTCCCTGATGCAGCATTATGGGTCTCTCACAGATTCTCCTAGGCTTTCGAGCTGTCTGAAAACCAGGACTTATTTCTCTGGACTATTCTCCTTCTTTATCATGGATGCTTTAAATATCATCTTTTATCTTGTGTGGGATTCCCCTCTGTATGCTGTGAATACCATTAGTTAACAAAGGAACTGCATTGGGCCTGTAGCTGAGATACAGAGCTAGGCAGGGAAAACTAAACTGAATGCTGGGAGAAAGAAGGAGGAGTCAGAGAGAAGTCATGAAGCCCACCTGAGACAGATGCTGGGAAATTTACCTGGTGAGCCACAGCCACATGGAAGTACACAGATTAATGGAGATGAGTTAAATTAATATGTAAGAGTTAGCCAATAAGAAGCTAGAACTAATGGGTCAAGAAGTGATTTAATTAATACAGTTTCTGTGTGATTATCTTGGTTCTGGGTGGCCGGGAGAACAAGCAGTCTGCTACTACAACCTCCAACCTCTAATTCCTCTCCCCTTCCTTCCTTCTCACCCCAGGACATAGTTTTTAGCTACCAAGATATCTGCACTGCCCCTGTCTTTCAGACAGCCCCTCTCCTCTACAGTCCATCCAAGGACCAGCACCCTCACAGATGTCATATGTGTTCTCTCTTTCCTGGTCCCTTCACATCGGGCACAAATATATCAAGAGGTGTCCCAAATAAACACCTGAATTTCTCTCCCTTCAGATGCCATTTCATGAAAAAATTCTGAGAAGACCCATTTTTACTACTGATTTATCCTTTTTCATACACTTTCTCCTTGTAATATTCTAGTTGGGCTTCTGTTCTTATCACTCCATCAAACCTGGCTTTATCAAGGTCACCTGTGATGACTTCAGCCAGTTCTCATTGTCCTTATGATGCTTAAGCTTCATTGCCATCTTGACTGGATTTTAGAATTGTCTAGGAGTCAGATTCCTGGGTATGTCTGAGGGCTTTTTCCTGAGAGGTGTAGCTGAGAAGTTCTACCTACCTAGTTGGTTCTGAGGCTGTAGTGACAGTATCTCCCTGATTTGTATCAAACACTTTGGGGGACAGCTTTAGCTCCACTCTTTCTTTCATACCCTGCTTACAACTGATCATCGCCTACTGGTTTGACATTCAGAATATACCATAATCCAACCAGAGCTCATAATTTCAACTATCACATTGTGCATGACACTATCCACTGCTTCTGGGCCATTGTCATGGCCTCTGGTCTTTTCTGTATGCACGTTGTCAGTCTCTGTGTCCTGAGTGGTCTTTAGAAGCAACAGATTTCACTCTGCTAAAAATACTCCAGTAGCACAAGGATGGTATTTCCAAAGCCACTGCTTTTCTTTTCTCCTTCGGTATTTCCATCATCCTTCATGCTCTTCCCTGAACTTTTCAGGGCCATGTCTCTAGCTGGCTTTCTCCTATCCCAGCATCAAAGACTGACTCCTTCACGTTTTCCACATGATCAACCGCAGTGTCTTTGTGGTTCAACTGTCTTCCTCATGTACCTCTTTAACCTTTCTTGCTTTATTAAAAATGTCCGTATCCCACCCCACTGTCATACCACAGATCAGCCCCTTTGGTGGTGAAGTTTCCATCTCTAATATGCCAAAGGCTTAAACCTCAGGATGAGACAGGTGGTTTACTTTGGCTTCCAGCAGCATTCCCCCTAGTTTGGAGCTGTGCATGGAGCCTTAGACACCCAGAAGGCAACTAATGAACAAGTGAACATGTGGTAAGCCATTCTACCATGGATCTGTGCTAGAAGGAGATAATTTTGTACGACTCGTGTGTCTTTGACTTCCTTTTATGTTTCTGGATCACTTTGAAGAGTATTCAAACACTGCAAATAACCTTTTTTTCTTTCTTTTTTCCTTGACCCACTAGCATTTTCAGCTATTTATCTGTGTAAGCCATGTTTTCCAGATGATGTACAACCAAAACTAATGAAAATAATGAGTTTGTTCTGATAAACATTAAAAGGGTGCAGTCAGGGGTTTATGGATGATGTTTTTGGTTTTGTATCAACCTGAGCATAGCATCCAATTTGTTCAGTCAAAACAACCTTGTTCTTATTGACTGACTTTATAATAAATAAAGATTATAATCTGTACTCAGAAAATAAATCTGTATAACTAAAACATTTCTTTTTATTTTGTTAGTTCTCTGAATGCTTCATATAAAAGGATTGGATCATATTTACCCTCCCTTCTTCAACTCTTCCCAGATCCATCCTCATTTCCCTTTCCACCAAATTTTGTATCCTTTTTTTGTCCCCACCAATGCCAATTTGCAATGCCCAGATATTCTTGAGTATGTGGTCTTACATTGGAATGTGGTCAGCTTAACAAATGACTGCACTTTTAGAGAACACTGGCTGCTAGGAAGAGAGAGAGAAAGAGAGAGAGAGAGAGAGAGAGAGAGAGAGAGAGAGAGAGAGAGAGAGAGAAAGAGACAGAT
>NC_022016.1:502523-519221 GCF_000317375.1 Microtus ochrogaster
AGAGAGAGAGAGAGAGAGAGAGAGAGAGAGAGAAAGAGAGAGATCAAGCATGTCTGTGAATGATGTTATTTCTGAGCTCAGATGCAGTGTTGTGTTTATGTATGTGTATGCATGTCTTTGTTAGTACATACGTGTTTCTGCATGTGGAGGTCAGAGGAAAATCCTCAGGTGTCTTCCTTAAATTCTAGTCACATGTTTTTGGAGACAGGGCCTCCCTAGAACTTCTCAAGTCGTTCAGACTTGCAGGCTAGTGTGCCTCATGAATCCTTCTGTCTGCATCTATCCTTGCTAGGATTACAAGTTTGGATCACTGTGCCAGGCTGCCTTTTTTATTATTATTTTTTTAATGATAGATTCTGCAGCTTGAACTCAAGTTCTCAGGCTGGTCTTACTAACTTAGTTGTTTCCAGGTTCTAAAATGCAATTTCTCATGTATTTTGGTCTCTGCTTGCCAGCTTACCAGTTTGTCTTACCTTCTTTGTACAAGAGAACTTGCTGTGCCTCTTTGACCTTTTGTGTGCCATCGACCTACCACACCCTCACTCCACACCCACCAACTTGGTTTTAATCCTTTTACCTAAATTTAGTTCAGGTGTCATCTCTAGGAAAAATGTATGCCTCTGCCCTGCTTGCGGCTTCTTTCCTGGGCGCAAGTATTCTATAAAACCACCATAATGACAGTGGCTGTTTACTAAGCCTTTATTATAGGTGGCAGACCCTGAGATAGTTATATAATATAATGTGGGTTTTAATACTTGGGCTTAACAATTCTAGAAGCAGGTATAATCATCCTTCCCATAGTCTCATTTTACAGATTTGAGAGAGGGAGAAGGAAAGGGTAGAAAGAGAAAGGGAGGGAAGGAGGGAGAGACTCCTACATGGTCACATGCCATATGGTCAGTGAATGTTAGTTTCTCCTTCAGGGACTGAAGCACTTGTGTAGCCCCAGAGGTAAGGTAGGGGTTAATGCTGAACAGGGCCAGTGAAAGTTGGCTGCCGTGACTCAGGTTGGATACCAGAGAACTGTCTCCTGATCCATCGGCTTGTGTTAGCCTAACCGGTCCACTGCAGAGTGTAGCCACTTGGGTGCATTTGTATATTTCATTCTCAATCAACGAACTCTTTGAAATATTCCCTGGAACAGCCTCTGAGCTCCCACTCCTATGGGCTCGCTCCTTTTGTTCTGAAAATCACAACAGAACATATCTGAGCGGTAGCATTGTCAGAATGGTGTTTATTATCACTATCCGACCCTAAGCAATGTGGGAGCAATGTGGCAGATCTAAGAAATAACATGTAGCTGAACTCATTCTAGTTTGTAAAGATCAGAGTGTCTAAGAGTGAATCCCCCCAGGGTGATTCAGTGCATGTTTCTCCTGCATGAATGCTTGGGCTCTGTGTGAGGCACATGTTCTTAGGAAGGAGGATCAACCAGGAAGAAATGCATAAAGTTTATGACAGGGTTGAATAGGTAGAGAAGCAGAATTGATGTCTAAGTCACCAATTTTTCAGGGATAGTATGAAAGAATAATATGTTGAGACATAGCTCAGTGATAGAACAGTTACCTAGCATGTCCAAAGCCCTGTCCTTGATCCAAAGTAGCACTCAATAAATAAATAAGAATTTAAGAATCTTGGGCTGACTCAGGTTCTTATGTTATCACTGAGCTGAGGTTGGACTTTCTGAATATGTGTGTATATGTATATATTTGCCTGCTCATATATATATGAACACATAGACAATATACATGTGTACATAGGTCTGTACATGCTTGTGCACATTTCTATAGTTTATATATTGTTTGTGTCCTTCAAAGCCCATGTGCAAAAGATTTGGCCTCAGGGTCATGCTTCTGGGAGGTGGTGGAACTTGGAGGGGTAAGGTCTAGTAGGTCTTTGCATCATTGGGGGTGTGTCTCCTAAGGGGATGCGTAAAATCCTAGTTGCCCCATGCCTCAACCCCCTCTCCTTGGCTTTTTGACAGTAGGATATATGGCTGTACTCCACCCCAAACTCTTGACATGTATAACTGCTATATGCAAAGAAACAAGAATAACTTAATGTGGATAGACTCCTCCAAACCTGTGAGCTGATAGCCATTCTATTTGTAAGTTGATAGCCTCAGCTATCTTACCATAGCAATGTAAGGCCAACTAACAAGGATGTAGAAGCATATGTATATATTTCCTTCTGTGCATCAGTATATTGTGGCATCCCTAGCTTTCTTTCCTATAAGTTGAGCTGCCAAGTGTGAGCATGGAGTGACTGACTCTGCCTCAGACACTTAAAGCAGCTCAGGGGCTAAAAGCTTTTGTGTGGAAAGAAAGACAGAGAAGGTGATGAGTCCTCTGGCTATTGTGTGAGCTATAGGAATGAGGGAGTGAACATCTGTGTGTATGTAGGAGTGTGGAAATTGACAAATTGCATGAGAAATCAAAGAGCAAGAAAATATTTCCCAACAGCTAACCCACTGTAAGCTCAGAACATGCGACAAAGTTTTGGAGCTCTTGCAGCTTCCACCCAGTGTGTCTCCAGGACCCAGAACTATCTCTGCTTCCCCCCTCCCCTGAGCTTAGATTTTACGATTTCTCCAAATATGCAAATGTTAGGCAGAGTCTCTTATTAGCTGGTGTATATGCACACTTTGGACAGACTCTCCTATTATCTTGTGTACCAGTTGGTATTTGCTGTGTAACAAATGCCATATGAAATTACTCTTGGATTTGTGGGGTTAGCTGGGATGCCTGTTGCTCCAGGTCATGCTTGACTGGTGGCATGGGGGTTTCTTATTTACCTATAGTTAGCTGGTGAGTTGGTCAGTAGCTTTGTGGTCCAGCATGACAGCAGCTGGCATCTTCATCTTTTCTTATGTCCCTTTTTTTCATCCAGAAGGTAGGCCATGTTGGTGGCTGGGTCCAAGGAAGAGGTAAAATTTAAAATTGCAAGTACTTTCCGAAGTTTCTCTTTGCAGTTCTCCCATTGATGGGAAAAGTCAGAAACTGCATCCAGATCCAAGGGAAACTAAGTTAAGCTGTGGACACAGGAAGGCTAGTGATCAGTTCCATTAATACAATTGGTTATAACCCCTCAGAACACCGAGTGAGTTTCTGAAGAAAAGAAGTGAACCCAATTAATAAACATTTTCAAATCTGACCCTTCCTCACGATTTAGTATACTATGGATTTAGTATGTGTACGATCCCAGCTCAAGTCCTCAGGGAGCCATTTGAGAGGCTGTGTTTGCATCTTGCCATTCTCAGCTGTACCAACTGGTGTCCAGACTGTGGATTTGTGGAAAGCACAGAGTGAGTTAGGTGCAGGGAGGGGAGCAGACTGGAGGACTCCTGAACTCCAGGTTCCTTTAGTCCACTGTCTTACACTGTGGCTGTAGAGGACCTTTTCCACTGTGACCTCATGCAACTCTTCTCTGTACTCCGTGCTCCGTCCCAGGCCTCCTTAACACTTGACTTATAATAGGAGCCAGAGATTCAGCTACATTACCATTTGCGTGTAGAAGCATGAATCTCTGAAGTCGGGGAGCAAAGGCCTGGAGAGGAAATCTATATTCGAAAAATCGTTAATTTCACTTAAAAATCACGTCCAAGCTATTGACTATGTCTGCTGCCTGGGATTTGGTTTACGGTTCCACTTTGTGGTTTGCATTCAGGGGCTGTGAGGAGGGAATGAAGGCGGGGAGGTCTGATCCATCAATGTCTTTTTCATGCAGCCAGGTTGGAGGCTCACTTAGGATGGGGCAACATGAGCGGGAAGGGCAGAAAACAGTAAGCGGATTTTAGCCTTAGAGCCCTGTTTTTTTCCACCCAAAAATCTGACCCATAATTTATAAGTAAGAAAAAAGATGAGTTTCAAGGTCACAATTGCCCAAGGTCAGAGATGTGTCAATGCTGGCGTGATTCTCTCAGTCCCTTGATTTTCTGCCTTGTTCTACTGGTTTCCCCATCACTTCTAGGAGCTACTTCTGCACTGGGGCTTGAAAAAAAGTGTCATCTCTCAGCCCCATCTTGTCTTCTCTTCCCTCCCTGGCAGTGCAAAGACTTTATTTTCTGAAGGCAGAAACTGTTCCCGACATAAAATCATCCCTGGGAAGATATACTTTCCTTGGTGACTTATCGTTCTTTGTGTTCTTAGTAAGATTTTTATGTTTCCAATAACCCAAAGAAAGATGATGGATATATAATAACACTGAGCAATAACAGACTGTATTTACAAACACATATATATGCTCCATCAAATGTACATATTTTTATACCTCTCACCCATCTTTCTGGGGCAGCCGCAGTTTTTGAATTACATGGTGTAAGCAATGAGCCCATCATGTCCTTCACACATCCATAAATTACCCAGATGGAGTGGGGCATCCTGGAAGCATCTCTGCTGTAAATTACCTGCAAATCTATCTACCCCTCCTCTTCTGTTGATGGCTCACCAGGGAATGGGGTGGTGGGCATTTTAGATGTGGGAGGGGGCTTTTATAGAGGTGGGGGAGGGCATGGATTCTGGTTTTTTTCCTCATTATTGCCTGACTGTGCAATCCTGAAAGAGTAACTCCAGGCCTCAATTCTCCCATCATTTGAATGGGACTGGGGATTCCTTTAGACTCTGCATTATCCAGCAAGGCAATCAGCAGCAAACCCAGATGAAAACCTGATCTCTTGTATCTGCATCCTGTATGGGCTCCTGTGATCATGGCTCTTCTAGACTGAGATTATTAGTCACTCTTATGCTTCCTTTTAAGCTCAATGGTGTTTGCAGATGGCTCTGTGTAACACATCTGACTTTAGAGGAAAAATCAAAGGACTAGCTTCTGGAGAGGTTTTGTCATACCACTCATAAGTATATTGTACTGTGCTCATTGCATGGAGTTGTTGGTGTAGCATTAATTCATGAAAAGCTCTGGAAGGGATGAAAAAGATTACTCAGTGGTTAAGAGCAATGGCTGTTCTTCCAGAGGACCAGGGTTCAACTCCCAGCATATACATGGTGACTCATTAACTGTTTGTAATTCTAGACCCATGATATTCAGTGCCCTCTTCTGACCTCAATGGGCACTGCATGCAGGTAAAAACATTCATACATATAAAACAGACCAAAAAAAATCAAAAACTTATGGAGAAAATAGGACATAGGAGAGGTCATGTTGAAGGCTGATGCTGAACAAGATCCTAAGTCTAGCACTGAAGAAGGTCATAGGGGGGTGTCAAGGACTCCACATCACGGAACCTCAGAAGGTGAGGCCTGGCTTTGAGGAAGAGCATGGACAAGCATTAGGTGAATCATGTTTAGCAAAATTTCCTGCTGTGGTCAAAGCTGAATTCATCCAGGTTTTCCATACTCATCTTCAATTTACCCTCCTGGAGTTTTCCAGGTCACCATAGATTATTCATGAGGCCCTTGACAATGTGTCATCCAAGATTCTGGATAAAGAGATGTCACAACCAATGAAGAATAAAATATGATCTTCAAATAATTCAGAGGTTTGGCCAGGTGATTATAATAGTAAGGATTGCTGCTGGCCTCTGTCTTTGGGGAATTCCACTCCAACCTTTTCTTGGACTGTATCTACAAATGAATATTTCAGGATCATTCTTTGAAAAAAAAAAGCTGATGAATAAATGAACCCCAGTCACTTCTTCATCAGAGAGATGTCAGAGAGTTCTCACACCAAAAATGCACCAGCTGGTATGTTTGCAATTAGGATACCTAGTGGTATGGAAGCAAAAAGAATAAAGGAAAAATAATTCATTGAGGAAGTTTTCAGACAGGGCCCCTGTTCTTTTGTCTTCAGGCTTTTGCTATGTGTTAATGGCCTTGGTGGTACATTGACACCAGGTCCATCAGGTTCCACACTTCCAGGTCAATGCTTACAGAAACCTCTGGAGAGGGGAATTACTATTCCTATTATATAGAAGAGGAAGCAGGCTTAAACAGATAAAGTTATTTTTCCAAGACAGTTTATAGAGAGTTAGTTTAACTTGCAAAGTGATTCTCAGGGATCGAGGAATGCAATGGGAAGTGAGTGAATTAAGAAAGATAGAAGAGATGCATGGTGGTTATTACCAACTTAGGACTCTGGGCATCTGAGACTCCATTCTACTTGTGATCTTCTGTCGAATTACGTAGAATACGTCTCAAAATTATCTATTTTGGTAGGTACCTTAGTTACTTCTGCCATGTAATAAAAAAATGTAACAAAACAACTCAGGGAAGAAAGTTGGCTCCGAGGTCAAGTTTATAGACCATCATAACAGGGAAGTCCCAGGAACATGGTTTCACTGCCTCAAGGACGCTGATGGCATTACAGAAAAAGTCAAGAACAAGAGGGGGTGATGAATGTTTGTGCTTAGTTTGTTTTCTCTTTTTTATACAACCCAAGACTTTCAGGTAATGGTGCCATCTATAGAGGGAGTGTCTTCCCACTTCATTACCTAATTAAGACCATCTCCTATGAGCATACCCAGAGCTTGAAGATGACTCTAGATCTCAAATGGATGACAGGGAATAAGCATCACAGAGAGATATTTAAATTCTAGTTCCTCCCCATTATGAGTCTAAGGAGGTTGTTAACTTCCAGGTGGGTACAGTTTGATGGTTGATGTTATACTTCAGTTTGACTGGGTCATGAGGTCCCTATTATCTTGCTAAACACTATTTCTGTGTGTGTGTTTGTGAATACGTCTGCAGAAGTGACTTCCCTTGTGTGTGTGGGTTAGCGAAGAAGATGTTTATCACTAGTGATGGCGACCATCACTCTACTCCTCACTGAGGGACAGTGTAGCAAAGAGAAGAGCAGGAGAATTTCTTCTCTCTGCTTGAATGGGAGCATTGGTCTTTGACAGACAGTCATTCTTTTGCTTATCAGGTTATCAACCCCAGGCTGTAATTATTCTACTGGTTTCCTAATTCTTTAGAGTACAAAGGGCAGATCATGAGATCTTTCAGCCTCCATAATTCTTTGAAGCAATTTTTAAAATTCTGTTTATTTTTCTTTAGCAAATGCATATATATACCAGAACAGCCTATTGGCTTTCAAGTACATCCTTTGTAAGATGAACACTGTAGCTGCGATGAGAGTCAGCCACACTGCACACCTAGTTGCAACTGTTTGCCATATTAAAAGTTATGGCAAAACAGCACACCAAGAGGAAGTAATCTACAACACAAAGTCACACAAAATATTGTTGGGTTGTCCACCCATTGAGCCGTTTGCATTGTTGTTCTTAATATCACAGAGTCTGTGAGAGTAACAGGCCACCCTCTCTACAAATTACTCAGTTTGGATGCATTATAGGCCAAGTTACAATTCCTAATACAGAGACAGGTTCTCAGACCTCAATCAACCAACCATCATCATCATCGTCGTCATCATCATCACCACCGTTATCATTTCCACCTCCAGCCACAATTCCAAGTTCTTTTATCCTTGTCAAATGCTCCAGCATATTGACCTTTCTTAGAAAGGTAAGGATATGCAAACCTGATAGGGAAATGCTAATATCCCTAAAAAAATCATATGCTAAATAGGTGCTTTGCTGTGGTCAACTGTGAGTGTTGACATTTCTACCTAACATGAGTCATGACAGCTGTGAGTCCTGAAAACACTAAAAGTTGATCCTTCTGTGTACCTTCTGAGAAGCATTTTTCCTGCCACGGTTATATAGCAGAATCATCAGTGTTTATGATTCTTATCAGTCTTGGTATGCTTTTTATTCCTCTGTAGAATAAGTTTTCCTTTACCACATTAAAAGAACCAAGATGTAGGCATGGGGAGTACAAATATCACAAGTGTGTCATGGAATGAAGATAAGAGAAGCCACCCTTCTTGGACCTGCATATTTTTCTACTAGTAGTCTAATACCTCTCTCTTAAATACTCTTCCTAGTAATTTAGATTATTGTCTCAGAGTTGGCTCCTTCATGGAGCTTTTACTAAAGTATTTAGGTGTTGAAGGTCCGGAGGTTATGCACTCATAGTGAAACAATCATGAATCTCTCTGTCTAAGATAACTTTGCGTAAGGTACCATTTTAAGATTTATAAGGAATTCCTTCAGAGGATTATGAAGGCTGGAAGATCTCACAGTCTACCCTTTGCACACTGGAGATCCAAAATCCAGATCTGTAATTGCAGCCTTGAATTGAGGGCATTCTTTAAGTCCATGGTGGCTGGTGCTAACTAGAAAAGTTAGAGACACTAACCCATAGCTCGAGTGGTATTTATTCCTGTGTGGACAACTGCTGATCTATATTCAAGAAAGAAGCTGGTCAGCCAGGAGTAGTGATTCATATCTATAATCTCAACATTCAGGAGGCCGACGCAGGAGGAGTGCTAGAAGTTGAAGGCCAGCTTGGGTTGCATAATGAGTTCCAGAACAACCAGAGTGACAGCATGAGATTTTGTCTCTAAACAAAATGCCAGCAAAAGCCCAAACAATTCATAGTAACAAAACAAAACAAGGACAATAGAAAAGAACGAATGTCATTAATTTGCCACAAAGTGGTGGCTGTTGTCCTTATGGTGCCACTGTAGGGAGTCACTTTTAGGTTCCAATACTGTTAATTTTGCTATACATCAATGGTAGTTAGCTAGATAGTCATTAATGAAAAGGGGCTATAAATGACTTCTACCCTTGCATCGTGCTGTTATATGTATTGGACTCTTGCTTGGCATCTAGGCAGGTAAGAAGATTAAGCAGATTGGCTGACACCCACTGCTTGGATCATGCTGTCCAGCTTTTAACAGCTTCTTCTTAAATAACCTTGCACGTGTGAAAAAATCTGCATGTATCATTCCATACCCACAACTCCATCCATTTGCTTCTTCTGCATATTTCCTTGTCTCTAATCTTTGATGTTCCTTGGAGATCTCTGATCTACCATTGAAGACATTTGTCATTGCCCAGAAATCTTTGTGTATTCATAGTTTAGCAGTCTTTCTTCCTTCATGTAGAGTAAATAGTCAAGTATATACCTAAAAATTCTCCCCACTGAAAAGAATTTGTTCATTAAATTCCTTCTAGGTCACCTGGAGTAGAACTGTAGTCAAATCCCTTCATTTTTTTTCTTTATTTAAATTGTTTTCATTGACTTATATATTTTTCTCCCCTCCCCTCCCTTTCTACCCTCTCCTATGGTCCCCATCTCCCAATTTACTCAGGAGATCTTGTTTTTTTTCTACGTCCCATGTAGATTGGATACATGTATATCACTCTTACGGTCCTCTTTGTTGTCTAGGTTCTCTGGGGTTGTGAATTGTAGGCTGGTTTGTCTTTGCTTTATGTCCCAAAGTCACTTATGAGTGAGTACATATTACATTTGTCATTTTGGGTCTGGGTTACCTCACTTAATATGATGTTTTCTAGATCCATTCATTTGCTTGTAAATTTCAAGATGTCATTTTTTTTTCTGCTGCATAGTACTCCATTGTGTAAATGTACCACATTTTTCTTATCCATTTTTCAGTCAGGGGGCATTTAGATTAATCCCTTCATTTTAAAGAACACTGGAATCTCTATGAACCAAGCTAAAGTTTAGTTGTTCATTAGAAAATTCTCATGAGATTGTATGTGCTTGTTGAGAGAGAAGTGGTGTCAGAGATGGGAGGTGTCAGGCTGCACCCAAATACAGACAATTGCTATTACCATGAGACAGTGGGTGGAAATGATTTGAAATGTGGAAATTAAAATATCTAAGACAGTACTGATGCAAAGATAAAAACTCAGCACTAGGAGAGAGTAATGTGTATGGGAAGAAAGAACAAATCCAGCATTCATTCAAGGCCTGTTTATAACGTGACATTTTAAATATGTTATAATGATTAGCCTTCAAAACATTTTTAGATTTTGTTATTTTAAATTTACAGACAATAAAACAGGTTCAGAGAGGGAAAGCCATCTTCCTAAAGACACACTGTGGTTCCTTAATGGAGACAGACTTTAATGCTGTACCGCCTTGATTCTGGGGGCTTTCTCTACCAACTGTAATTGCAAGCATGTATATGGAACTTTTCTCTTACTTTGTACCCTTTTGGAAACTTTTCCTTGGCTGGGGAGGACTTCATTCTCAGAGTCTGTGTCCTTGGCTACTTGAGTTCATCACGTACAACGAGCAAACTCAGGGAGCAGCCATCCTTTTCTGTTGCTCTCTCCCAAGTCACTTCTTGCTCCAGCAGTATCTGTGATCCTTGATGGAGATTTGTCTTCTGAGAATGACAAGAGGTTTCTCATAGCTCTCTCAGCAGTTACCAAGGCCCACTCCTTCAGAGTTTAGTTCCCAGAAGGGGAAGAATTTTGTTGTTCTTTTGTTTTGTTTTGTTTTTGCTATAGAAATTATCATTGTTAACATTTTGGGAGATCCACAATGTGTGCCAACTGCTTTTCTAAGTACTTTTAATGTGCCCATTCATTTAATATTTGCAGTAGCCATATTAAATTGGGACCATTTTCAGCCCTGTTTTTTACTTGAAAGCAAAGCAGATATCAAAAAATGTTTTGTCTGAAGTCATGTACCTGGAAAGGCCTAAGGTTCAGATCCAGTGCCTGCTCTGTGCCGTCTGTACCACTACCTCATGCAGGTTGTCAGATCCAGTGCCTGCTCTGTGCTGTCTGTACCACTACCTCATGCAGGTTGTCAGATCCGGTGCCTGCTCTGTGCTGTCTGTACCACTACCTCATGCAGGTTGTCATTTGGAGATGAGTCACAAAATGGTAGATTTGAGGCAGAGAGATAGAGAAAATTACAAGAGTCAGGTAGTGGCCTGGAGAGGTGGAGGAAGTTACCACTGGAAATATCTAGAATCTTAGAAAGCTATTTAAATCTTGACTCTACAGGACTTCATGTGGTAGTCAACTTCATAGATGTCTTCTCCAGCCACCTTTAAGACCCGCTTCCTACGTTAATTCCAATGTCATCAGTATCTGTCTTTGCCTGGACAGGTTTCCACAAGGAAACCAGCTTCACTGATATATAATATTGCTGCTCATATTCCAGGCGGCTTGATAAGCGCATCCTTGAGTGCTATTTCTTCCTCTTTCCTTTAGTTCCCCGTGGCTTTCCGCTCTTTCCAGATAGAATCTCGGTTCTCTTCTAAAGGAGAGGTGGGATGCTGAGCACTCAACAATAGGCAAGAGTCAAAGATATTTGTGAAGAACTGAGTGAGTGTCTTTCTTGAATGTTTCCTGAAGTTTAGGACCCTGAAACAGGAGAGCACTTGGGCAGAGAAGGATGTGCCACGTAGAGGAACTATTGAGTATTAGATGCCTTTGAGGTATTTCCAAGGAGATGCTTCATAGACAATGGACTCCAAGAGCCTAGGAGAGATGGGTTGGAGAGGGCCTGCCTTATTATCCTTATGGGAGTACATGCCTCACTTCTAGGAGTGTGAGAACTGGCCATGGGGCATATTCTTCATCACATCTGATCTTTTCTTCCCATTTCCTATCTATATGGAAGGAAAGAATGTGGGAGTGTTCAGGTGGATGGGGACTGAGCAAGTGCTTGTTAGAAGAGAGAGAAAGAAAGCAGGCTTACATTGAGGAAGCATTTATTGAAGTTCTGTCAGCCGCTGCAAGCAAATCGTTGATACATTTATAAAAAAAAAACGTCTGGAAGATTTTCCCTTCCCTGTAGGGAGTGTTTTTTAATAAGTGATGTGGTCAGGACTATCGGGTTAATGTTTTCTCAGCCTGTGGTGCAGGTACACCAAGAGTTGTTAGAGAAATCCATTTAGACTTTATAATAGTCAACATGCAGAGGCCAGCATGCCTTGTTTGCATTCTCTACTCTCTGGGAAGGATGTGTGTTCTGGGGGGGGTCTAGTCTAATCTCCCACCTGATAGATGCTGACTTCCCTCTGCTGTTTCTCTAGCTGAAGGCTACCATGCCTGAGCTTGGGGTTTCCCAGTGATGTGGTGCTTATTCCTTTCCCACTCCAGTAATGTTAGCAATACTTTACTGAGCTGAGATATGCCTTCCATCCTGTCTACTCATGCCATCTGACTTTGTGGGTGCCACCTGCCTCTTCTCCTCCATAGGTGTGGAACAGTTCCATTAAAGAGCTAGAGATAGTGATATGGCCTTCTTATTTAGACTCTTCTTGTTCAGCCTGGCATTGCTAATAACAACATATAAGCGAGTAGACACCATGTTTGTCTTTCTGGATCTGGGTTACCTAGCTCAGGATAGTCTTTGTAAGTTCTATCGATTTGCCAGAAAACTTCATGATATCATTGTTTTTAACAGCTGTGTAATATACTCCACTGTGTAAATCTTCTTTATCTGTTCTAGGTTATTTCCAGTTTCTGGCTATTAAAAATACATTTTCTATGAACATATTTGAGCAAGTGTCCTTGTGGTATGGTAGAACATCCTTTGGGCATATGCCCAGGAGTGGCATAGTTGGGTCTTCGGGTAAGTCAAGGGAAGAGGGAGTCTTAACTGTGAAAATGCCAAAATGACTCCATCAGGCATTTTTTTCCTTTGGTGCTGGGGTGGTGGTGGAGAGGATTAGGTACCATTTACTGCATTTTTTTGCCCAATATAAAATTTTTATTGATTATTTGGAAATTTCATACCATGCATCCTGACTGCACTCACTTCCCATTCCTCCAAGGTTCACTTTCTCATCTTTGTTCTACCCTCCCCAAATAATTTAAAAAATACAGCAAGACCAATTTGTGTTGCTCATATACTCATGAAGCATGGTCAAATTCCCAGTGGCCATCCCTTAATGATATTTGAGTTCTTCCTCACCCCCATGCCAGGAGCATCAGCTGTGAAGAGTACACTTCAATATCTTTATCACAATTTTCAATGACTCCTCTCTGGACTGTTTCTCTTTTTTGGGGGTGGGGGAGGGGATTGTTGTCACAGAAGCCTTGAGATTCTCTCATTCTCAATTATGACTTTGCAGTTATTGATACTACTGCAAAAGAAGCTTCATGGCCCATAACAGCCATCAGCAGTTTGGATCATGGAAATCATATCACCTCTTCCAGCCTTCAACATGGATTCCCAGTGTCAGCAATGGACCACAGACTTCAACATGACTTACAACAGAGGCATGGTCTGTGGACATCAATACAACTTCCAGCAGCAGCACAGATCACAAACATCAACATGGCCCTTGGTGTGAGCACATACCACAGCCATCAAAATGGCCTTAGACAACAGCACAGACCACAGAAATCATCATGGACTCTGGTGGCTTTTCTTAATTTGTAATTAATGTCAAAGAGACACACGCAAAGGATTGTCTCCATGGTAGGTGGCAAATGGAGGCTTTATCTCAATTGGTAATGGATGTAAGAGTTCCATTAGGGGTGGTATAACCCCTAGGCATGTGGTCCTGGGATATATAAGAAAGTAAACTGAACAAACCATTGGGACTAAGCTATTGGCCAGTGTTTTTCTGTGGTTTCTACATAGGTTCATACCTCTAAGTTTCTGCCTTGAGTTCCTGCCCTGACTTCCCTAGATGATGGACTATAAACTGTAGGGTGAAATAAACCCTTTCTTCCCCAAGTTGCCTTTGGTCATGGTGTTTGATTACAGCAATAGAAACCTTAACAAAATAACTAAAGTGTAAAGAGGAAAAGGTTTATTTGGGCTCAAAGGTTACAACATCATATAAACTCTGTCCTTTGTTTGTGCCTCTGACAGGTACGTACATAGCACAGTCAAAGGCTGTCTGACTACAAACATCTTGTGTCAGGAAACTGAGAGAAAAATAAGGGCCAGAGGCCTATGATCCCCTTCGGGGCATACCCACAATGATCTAAGGGCCTGTGACCCATTCCTTCCTCTACAATCCATAATAACACAACTAGAAAATAAGTCTTTAACATATGACCTTTTGGGGATATTTGGAATCAAAACTATGGGAGACAGACAAACAGACAGATATGGGATATGTATCAAAGAAAATATTCCAGGTACCCAAATTATCTCTCATCCAGAGCTTGGGCATCAGAGTTCCTCCTCACCAGTCCTGATGAGCTTGCCTTTAGTAGGTCCGAGTTCCATGTTCTTGTGTACCAGCTTGTCTGCCCTGCCATTGTCCAGTCACTGTCCCATGTGTTGTCCCTGCAGGCTTGCTTCCCTCTCTTGCCCTTGCATGTTTTGATCCAGGCTCCTCACAGCAGCCAGGATTGTCTCCTTTAAACTTAAGATCACACAGGTCTTCCTTGCTCAGGACTCCTCTGGGCCTTCCCTGTGTGCTTAGGCTGAAGAGCAATGGTTTCATCCAAGCTTGCTCTGGTACTGAGAGGTCAGGCACTCTCTCCCAAGATACAGCACAACAGCCTGGGTGGAGACTTTAGCCAAAGCAGGGTGTCTTTTTCCTTGACATTGCAGGCATTTAGAGCCTGATACATCTTTGTTGAGGGGAGTTGTTCTGCCTATTGTAGGATGTTTAAAAGTGTCTCTAAGGTGTACTCATTAGAAGCTATTATAACCTTCTGTCTTAGTTAGGGATTCTGTTGCTATGAAGAGACACCATAACCACAGCAACTCTTATAAAGGAAAGCATTTAAGTGGGGCTTGCTTACATTTGCAGAGGTTTAGTCCACTGTCATTATGGTGGGAAGCATGGCAGTTTGTGGTACTAGAGAAGCTGGCTGCAGGAGGAGAGAACAAGACACTGGGCCAGACTGGAGCATTTGAAACCCCAAAGCACATTCCCAGTGACACACTTCCTCCAACAAGGCCACCTCTCCTAATGCCACACAAATATATGAACCTATGGGAATCATTCTTATTGAAATCACTGAGAGACACAGATCCCCATAGATTCAGTGAGTCTGTAGCCCTAGCACAATCCCCCTCCCCCTCTCAGTAGCCTGGTTCCAGGTTTAGAGCCAGGGAAAGAAACACACCCTGAAAATGGGAGCAGAGCCAGCGGGAGAGACACTGTTCAGAACCGAGAGCCAAAAAAAAGCCCCCAGATTCTGAAACAAGGACCAAAAGAACGCACTAAGCCCCTAGATTCAGAGTGTACCAAAAATATTTGTCGTGATCCCAAAATTAGAGTCAAAAAGGTAAAAAGAAAAAAACAACAACACAGTTTGGCCCCAGTATCAGAGCCATCTCTGCCCCTGAGCCAAAACCAGTCAAAACAAACAAACAAACAAACAAAACAAACAAACAAACAAAAAAACCAGACCAATCACTGAACACCTAGAGGCTTGAAATTTCTCTCAGGCAGTTGGAAATTCCCTTCAGGCCTGGAAATCTCCTTACATCATAGTGGGCAGCCAATTCCAAGCCTGGAAGTCTGAATTTCTCTTGTCCCACTCAGAGGCAGCCAATCACAAACCCAGAGGCTTAGAATTCCCCAAGCTTCTTTCCCTATATAAACTCTCTCTTTGTTGCCTCTCAGGGTCTCTCCTGTACTGTTCCCATTGTTGCTGTTGCTGCTATTGTTGCTGCTGTTGTTGGACAGAGAGACCTGAGTTAACTTGCAATGAAGACTCTGCATTTGCATCATATATGGTCTCGTGATGATGTTGTGGGGATCTGGGCTTTGGATGTAACACCACCATGCCTTCCTATCACTAGTTATGACAATCAACAATACTTCCAGATCTTGTTATATGTATATCTCCCAGGGTTGAAAAGAGTCATCAGCTAACAGTCTCAGACTTGTTTCCTTTTTGGCTAGTTGTATGCCACCTATTTAGTGGGAGTGTGTGTGTGTGTGTGTGTGTGTGTGTGTGTGTGTGTGGCAATCAAGTCAGATAACCTGCATCTAGTACTTAACAACACCGTGCTAGGCATAAGGCAAATGTTTAGCAAACAAATCTTCATAGCTATTGCTATTATAGATGTCTTCAGTGTCCTTAGTGTGGTCACTCAAACAAAACTGTCAGCTGTATTTGATGGACAAAATTTTTTAGTTGTGTCTGGCACTCCCTCATCTCCATCCCACAAAATGGCCACTCCCTCTCAGTCCAGGGAGGAAAGCAATGTATACCCTCCTTCTGCAGAGTCATTTTCTTACGGGAATGGGCACAAATGGGCTGTTGTCCTTCGGGAAACAGTGGCCTTTTCCAGGGGATGCTTTAATCTTTTGAAGACAGATGACTGTGAGCTGCAGTAATCCTGTAGTGCTATTGGGAAAGCTGAGGAAAGGGAGAGAATTTCAATAGGGCCGTGGAGACTTTGTGACTCTGTGATGCATTCCAGAGCGTGACTTGGGGTTATTAGGAAGGAATTTAAGGGATGGAAGAGGTGAAGGTCATACTGTTTTCTAGGTCACTTGCCCCTAGATCTGCTCTTTACACTATGACCCTGCTTTGTACCCTGGGATCCCATTCTTAGGGACTTATTTGCCTATGGATTTCATCAATGGAAGAAGAGGCTAGAGATGGAAGGCTGGGAGGAGAAAGACCTCGAGACAGTTTCCTTCCCAGACAGGTTCTGCAGCCACTCTGTCTGTCTTTGCAGACTGTTTCTTTCTTTTTTTTAAATGTATTTATTTATTAAGGATTTCTGCCTCCTCCCTGCCACCGCCTCCCATTTCCCTCCCCATCCCCCGATCAAGTCCCTCTCCCTCATCAGCTCAAAGAGCAATCAGGGTTCCCTGACCTGTGGGAAGTCCAAAGACCGCCCACCTCCATCCAGGTTTAGTAAGGTGAGCATCCAAACTGCCTAGGCTCCCCCAAAGCCACTACGTGCAGTAGGATCA
>NC_022016.1:521816-568686 GCF_000317375.1 Microtus ochrogaster
TCATGAGTGAGATAGGCCTGTAATTCTCTTTCTTGGTTGGGTCTTTGTGTGGTTTTGGTATCAGGGTAACTGTAGCTTCATAAAAGGAATTTGTTTGCATACTATTTCTTTCTTTTCTGTCTCACACTTAGAAAAAAGTGTTGCGCAGTCCCATGTTGGTATAATCTAGCCTTATCCTGGGATTTGCAGATTAGACCCTTTGTAGTGCTCATCTTAGTGACCAAGTTTGAATGTGCTACTGGTGTCCTGTGAGGTCTTTAAGAAAGTGAATTCTCAAAGAGCCAAGGGAAAAGGCTAAAAGCCAGGTTTCCATTAGCAATCCCGCTAACCTCTGGCTTCTAATGGATCATGTTTACTCTTCTCTGAATCTTCCCTCCATGCCTAATATGGAGGACACTGGGGCATTTCTGAACAGATTATTATGGGAGGAAGGTATTGCAATTGTGCAATACATTTGTTCCTGTACTGCAGGACAGAAGACACAAAACAAGGTGCCCTTCTTTACCCAGCTATTGTAACTTTTCTGGTTTTTGCCTTTAAACAATGTCCCCTGGAAGGCCGGGGTACCTCCTCTTGCCACTGCTGTGCCAGGTGCTCTGGCAAGGTCCCTGCCAGCTTGTTTTGTGCACACAATAAGCACACAATAAAACTTTCTTTTGCATTTCAGTGAGTCCATCTTCCTGGTGGTCTTTTAGGGTCCCCATGGATTGGGCACAACAACTTTAAAAATGTATACTAGAGTTGGTACTTGGTGGCACAAGCCTTAAACCTCAGTACTCAGGGGGCAAAGGCAGGTAGATCTCTATGAGTTTGAGGTCAGCCTGGTCGACAAAATGAGATCCAGGACAGCCAGAGCTGATAAACAGAAAAACCTTGTCTCAAAAATTGAAACAAAAACTAAAACCAAAACAAAATTAAATCAAAAGCAAAGGCATACTAGAGACATTAGGTAAACAGATTATAACTACATAAGGAAATTTAAACTTTCTGATGGAATTCATAGCCTTTGCGTTGGTGAAAGCTAGGAGTCTGCTTGCACATTCCAAAAGTCCTCATGTAACAGTCACTAGGACATTAGGTCAAGTGTTGGCTTGTGTAACACAGTATTTAGAGGTCTAAGATAGCCCAAGATAATTAGGCTCTGACTTTCAGCACTCCCGCTCTCCATAATCATTATAGTTCTAATTAGTCAACGAGCCTTGAATGTTTAAGGAAGGTATGGCTCCTTCCACCCTCTGGGAATGTCAGTTCACAATTCATCCATTTTTATTTGGATTTTCACCTACTTTTAGAATCCTGGACTGCTACCTCAGGGGGCAGTACATTCCCTGCGTTATCTCCTGTTGATGTCCATGGAAGAAGCAGTTTTACTTCAAAGGATCCAAAATGACGGTTTATTCTGGAAACAAGTATGAATGACCATGGCGGGTACACGGGTTTAGATTTCGCTCAAATACCATGTGCCAATGTGGTAATGGCTTCATGAAGTTTTTATAGTAGGAAAGTAAATAGTAAGGCAAAACAATATTTAAATCCATTTGTGGGTATACCAGGTAGGAAGATTATATAAAATGAGAGAAATGTTAGCTACAGGCTTCAGATGCTGTCTGAGGGTGTTCTTAGCTAGGTAGGAATTAGGAGTCTGTTTTTATATCCCAAAGGATTTATCTCATGGTCACAAAGATGTTAGGTCACATATTGAGTAAGACAATAAATGGTTATTATGGGGGTTAAAATGGCCTAAGATGACTTGAGTCTGGGCTTGGTAACACTCCTACCTCTTCACAACCTTGAAAGTCGAATAGATCAATGAGCCTTTGTGTTCATAGTTTCTTTCTTGGAGTTTCCATTCATGCCACATGTGAGATGGTATTACCTCTGTCTGGGCTATTTCTCTGCTTCCATGCATGGCTGAAGTAGCCCCCTCTCCCACCACTGCCATACCCTAGGACTGGGCCACCTTGCTTTTCTTACAGAGCACAGCTATGCTGGTCTGCCCACATTTTTGAATTAGTCAAAAAAGCTAACTTATCATTTTTTTATTTATTTAAATCTCAGCTGTAGTCATGCTGGCCCTGACACTTTGGACTTCCTTACTATTTCTGTGATGCTCCCCTCTCTGCCATATGTCTGATTTTCTGCCATGTGTGTGACCTCCGTGGTGGTTTAAACATGCTGGTTTTCTTTCCTTCTCTCCTCCCTTCTCCTTTCCTTAGCAGCTTTTAAACTTGACTAAAATTGTCTGTCCTTGCGTTTCCATTTGAATCTATTCTTAAATTCATATATTAATGAGACTAAGAACCCCAAGAGAGAACCCCGGTTCCCCTTATATATGTCTCCTATTTATTTTCTTTCCCCAAACAATCTGACCGAAATATCTCCAGTGTCTTGAGCTGACTGTGCTGTGCAGTCACAGTCTGAGTGATTAAAGAATGAGGTCAGTGAGAGCAGTGACCCAGAGAGACCTAAAGGGTCCCCTAGGCTGAGAGAGGCCTCTGGGGCAGAGAAAGGCTCTGGGCCTTGCACCAAGGTGCCTAAAATTCTAGGATTATCCACCTCTTCTTCAGGTTAATCACAGTTCTCTTCAAATGCAAATGTCTCTAGGATGGGCACTGCACATTCATCTCCACCTACACATCAACTGTTTTGTTATTCTTAATGCAGGGAAATCAGAGGCACTGAAAGTTAGACTTCTGGCAGCCAGCAGAAGGTGCTGGGAAGATTCTGACCTTGGAAAGGTCAGACCTTGAAAAGTTTCTTACTTCCGTTGAAAGTAGGGGCTCCAGGGCACTCCTGGAGCATTATTTTAACATTCAACTGTATAATAAGAAAGCACCCAGTGTAGTGCTTGGCCCCTGCAAAGTATTCAGTTAGTCCTAATTTTTTTTCTTACCCTTGATAAGGTTCTCAGGCTCCATCCGGTGTATGTGGTCCAGCCCCCTCATCCCCCTTCCTTGATTTTGCATGGATATTAAGTGGGTCTTGCTTGAGACATTGCCTATAACAACATCTCTTTGTAGATGCTGCCAAATGTCAGTCCTTCAGTAATAAAACTTTCTTTCCTCATGGAGGTTGGAGGAGAAATGGACAGTTTGATTCTGGCCATCCCTCTGTGATTAAGGCCCACAATCAACCCAGCTCCTTGATGGAATAGAGCTGGCTGATTAGCAGGGTGCCCTTTGGCCTTAGTTTAATGGATGATCTCACACTGTGACTGCAGAGTAATTACCAGTTAAAAGGTTGGAGGCCAGGGCTCTCTGGTCTTGGGGAGGTCTGGTCCCATTTAAATGAAAATCCAGAAAATAATATTATTGTCCAGGCCTGCAGCAGGTAGCTTCTGTGGGGACCAGGGCCCAAGGCTACAACTTGAACTACAGGTTTAGTTTCAGCTGGCCAAACAGAAGAGAGGCCAGCCTTTTAATTATTATCATTACCTTTTTTCCCCCTTTTGTCTTTAAAGAGAAAGCTCAAGGCTATGGCCAGAGCATGTCTGGGTTGTGCAGGCTTGGGAGAAGCCTGTTTATCCATAGGATCTTTGCCAAGGCATTTAACCTTTCTGTCCCTCAATGTCCTCATCTATAAAACAGGGTTTAAAGTGGCTGCCTCAGAGGTAAGTGTGAAGCTTAATCAGGTGTGTATGGCCTCTGGTGACCACGAGCTGCCTCTTCTCTTTCCACGCACAGTGTCTGTGGCTGGCTCGACATTCTTCCCCTTATCCTTTGTCCTGAAGACTGACTTTGTTGGGAAGCTGTTGTGTGGTGAGCGTGAGGTCGCACACCTCACAAGGATGCCTTTTCCAAATGGAAGGAGCTTGTGGTCCTGAGGGAGTCCAGCCTAAGGATTTGACTTTTGGGACAACAAGTTCTAGTCATTTCTGCTGCTCTGATGTAAGGTTTGTTTTATTTAGAAATCAAAGCTACACCCCACTATTGCATGACTGTGAAGAAATCAAGGCAGAAACTTAAAGCATCGCAGCCACAGCCATGGGGAGAGAGGGAAAGAGAGAATGGGAGGTGGAAATGCATAAATCCTTGCTCGGTTGTTTGCTCTCAGCTAACTTCTCCTTTCTTAAACTGCTCCAGTACCACTGCCTTAATAAATGGTGCCACCAGTAATGGCATGGGTCTTCTTACATCAATTGCCAATCATGACAGTCCCCCACAGACATGCTCACAGGGCACCCTGATCTAGACAGTTCCTCCTTATAGCGTGTCAAGTTGGCAGTTAAAACAAACATCATTAATGTTGTGATAGAGAAATGGAAGTGTGCAACCCTGAGATGGAGCCTTACCTATACTTCAGGTCAGCCATGATTCCTGGAGAGAGAAAATCTCACCTAAGCGCTGGAGGTGAGCACAAAAGGAAATTTATCAAATTTGAGAGCCATCCCAGGTGCAGGTAAAGAGTGCGGGTGGGGGACATGTCTGCTACACACTGGTAGCGGATGCTGATGGGGGCAGAGCTCACTGAAGGATGAATGGAGGAGAGAACAAGGAAAGGGAGAATGAGTTCCTGGGAAAGGGTTGGGCAAATGAGGCTGTGACAGTTGGGACAATGAACGGGGATAGCTGAATAAACGAGGAGAGAGCTACGGATGGATGAGGACATGGATACTGAACTGAGGCTCAGTGGAGGAATGGGTGATGAAGAGCATGTGTTCAGGGCTCTGCTCCTGCGTCATAGCATCAGCCAAGGCTGTCTTTTTATCTTACTGAAAATTGTTGTCTGCCCACTCCCACTCCACACTGTCAGTCACCCTTTTCCTCCTCTGCTTGTTTTCTTCCTGTAGTCAGCACCCTCTAGAGATATTTAATCTGCTGATTTATTCTATAAGCTGCTTCTCTCTCTCTCTCTCTCTCTCTCTCTCTCTCTCTCTCCATCAGAGCAGGGACTTTTGTCAGTTGTGTTTACTAATATTTCCTCTAGTTCTAGGGCCCTGAACACAGTGGGTGCTCATTGAATGCTGAGTTCCATGGACAGTGAGTGAAGAAGTCAGGGATCTTTCCAGAGCCTGAGTGTGTGGGCTGGGATCGCAACCTCCATGGCCATATTCCTGTGCATCCTGGCTTTATTACAGACATTTCTTTCAGAACTCAGTAGCCTGGGCACATGGATGCTCAGAGAAGCTGCCCTGTGTTTTCTATCTGCTACCCTGGGGCTGGATTTACAGTGGGTGGTGGTGACCCCTGACAGAAGGAAGAAATAAAAGGGAGGGAGGTGAGGTGACAGGAAGCAATGTCTTCTAGAGAAAGCTATTCTGTCTCCTTCAGCAGTCTCAGCAGGGGCCACTTGTCAGAAGAACCAGCAGGAGGAAAAATGACACAAACCACAAGTCCAATTTATCACCTTCAAATGGTGTCGAACAGACTACAGTAGCTACTTGGTTTTGAAGAACTCCCCCAACCTCCCGCCCCCAGAAAACAAACACCACTAAATGCCTCTCCACCTCTGCTGCTGGGTGATGGCAGAGCTACTGCCAATTAAAGGGCTCCCTGCTGTGGGGCTGTTCCAAGGTGGCCATGAGAAGAGCAGAGGAGAGAATTGAGTTATTAAAATGGGAGGAAAAAAAGATCAGACATGTTTAAAAGGGATTAAGGGAATAAAAGGAAATCTGTCTTGGGACATTTGTGTCCGGGTCTGGGTTGAGGCCTTAGGTAGAAATTATCTCTAAACCAGATACTGAGTTGGAGTGTGTGTATGTGTGTTCTACTCAGAGTGCTTTGAGAGGAAACCACACGACTTTGTGCCGCCCATGTCAGGGATTCCTGGGTAAAATAGTTCCCAGTTTCAATGGGTCTGTTTAATTTGTTTCCTGTGGCCTTGATAGTATTTGCTGACAAAACTGAAGGGAGAAAGGGTTTGTCTGACTCACAGCTCCAGGTTCCTTCCAGTCCCTCATTGCAGGAAAGTAAAGATGGCAGGAACTTGAAGCCGAGTCACACTACATCCGCAGTCATTGCAGAGAGCAGTGTATAATGCATGCATCATACTGGAGCTCTGCTTGTTCGCTCACAAGACAACCCAGGAAGTCTCCCTTTCCTGGTGAGTCTACGTTGTGTCAAGTAACAGTCTAACTGACCATCACAAGGCTCGACCCCTTGCTCCATGCCAGTGCCACAATCTATTCATGTGCAGCTTCTGTGAAGGTCCTGACTTCTTTGTCAGGGAGCATTTTCTCCCCCGAGGCAGCGTATCTTCTATTTTGGTAACCTATCAGCTCTTCCTGAATCCTTTCTTATGACAATACTCATAGGTAATTGGAGTTTGTCCAGAACTTACTATCTGCTGGGCACTCTTTCAGGGGCTCTCGTCTATCTACCTTTCCTTTCTGCTCTCCACTCTATAGTTGTCTTAATATCTTCCCTATGGGTCCCTTGCTCAGTGGTTTCCTCTATCTGGAGAGAACGCTGTCTCTCACAAAATGTTATAGGTAGTGAACATGAAAGCATCTTGCTGTCCCTGATGGAAGCCCTGCAAATGATTGCTATTTTTATTGCCTATCCTTGGCTGACAGTCAAATAAACTATTTCTCTTTGCTGAAACCTACTATTACAAAATTTCTTTTATCGTCTACCCAAACACTTAGCCCTAATCTCAAGGGTTTCAGAGTTGCTAAGATCTACTGATCTCTGGTGAGAAAATGTTTTTATAACCTGGCTTAGTAAAAGGAAAATGGAATCCTTTTGTCTCCCATTATTGTTACCACTATCTCCATCATCATCATCATCATCATCATCATCATCATCATCATCATCATCATCATCATCATCATCATCTGTCATTGTTGTGGTGGTCATCACCTTCACCACCACAATTAAACAATGATCACCATCATCTCATCAGTACCACTATCACCACCATTATAACTTACACACAACCATGACATCATCCTGTTCCACCACCTTCATTACCACCATCATCATTATCACCATCACCAACACATTGCATAACCATTACTATTACATCCACTATCATCATTACTAAAACACATCACATGATCATTATTGTTGCTATCATCATTATAATCATCATCATCATCATCATCATCATCATCATCATCATCATCATTACCACCTCTATCATCATCTTCCAGTTTAAAATCTGCTATATTTAAGTACCTATTTTTGCCAGGTATTCTAAGTTGCTTTTCCTCTATTTTCTCTAATCTTCCACATATCCTTTCCAGTTGAGAATATTATGGCTTAGGGAAGGAAATAACATCCCAAGGTTATACAAGCAAGAAATACCTCTGTCAGCCCTGAAACTTCTTCTTTCCTCACTTCACAACCTCAGTGCTTTTGATAAACTCTCAAGTTAAGTGTCTTTAGTGTTCTACTTCTTCCATGAGTTTAAGGCAATGCCTCAGTTACAGTCTTGATTGTTTGGACAGCTGTAGCAAAACTTGCTTAAATTTGGGGCTGGTTTCTACAGTACTTCTCGCCATCTCTTACTTTTAACTCTTTCTTGCGGCGAACTTCTCGACCAGCAAGAAAGAACAACCACCACACGAGGATTCTTCTCAGATCACGCTTTAATTGGAGTGCTCTTGGTTGAAGGAGAGCAGGAAGTGAAGGGGGCAGGAAACGAGGAGCAGGAAGTGAGGGGGAGGAAGTGAGGGGCAGGAAGCGAGGGGGTGGAAGCAAGGCCCCCCCCCCCAGAGCACTAAGGCAGCTGCTTATATAGGGAATTGGCACATGGATCGCCCTGTGATTGGCTGCCACCATCAGCTGACACCAGACTGCATCGGGATAGGCCCAAGGACCCTTATCCACAGTGCATGTGGGAAGCGGGGGACACGCAGCTCCGAAAGGCACAGCCAAATATGGAGTTGTTTATTTCCAACAAGACAGGATGTCGGCGCCATCTTGTAATGGCGATCCTGTCCGGCTCTCTACACTTTCTCATACAGACCTCTATATTTCTTCAATCCTCAGCATTGTCAGTTGACTTTGGGTTCAAAATACAATTATTTTATAGCTATCTTTATGAATTAAGTACTGTCTAGATTCCAAATCTGCCTTGCTTCACATACTGCCCTTTATATAATGTCTTTCAATCCAGGGCCTCTGAATTCACCTCTGTGACTTTGTCTTCTCACAAAGGCTTTTCATGAGATGGACCAATCAGAAGCAATCTTATAGCACAGTCAAGTACCTCAGCAATTTATATAGCACATGGATGACAAGACTGACCTCTGGCCAGCAAAACTCCCCAGATACTACTGAGTCCATTAGTCCCACATTTGGGGCAGGAGAGATCTTAGCTTTATGATCTGAGGTTGTGGTGAGGTACTGACAGACTTCATGACCACTCCCTTTGCTACAAATAGGATACTAAGGTCATGATTTCATTTGAAGGTTGCCTATCTATAAAAGATTTCCTGATTGCATCATGTCTATATTGGTAGAAATGGCCACACCTTTCATGCCTTTTTTTTTGTAACACAGGACACTGCATATGTTCCATCTCAGTTCTAGCATCCCTTAAACATTGTTTTTAACTTCCTCTCCATAGGCAATTTTCTGTTGGTACCTAGTGCTCCCTTGGTTAGGGTTAAGGTTTGTCCTTCAGGTCATGATCATCCCAAGGTATCCTAGACCTCTCTCCCTCTTCTCCTCTGGAGTCTCTGGATTTAGGAATGCTCCAAGAACTGGGGTTATGATGGTTTTCATGAGATGGACCAATCATAAGCAATCTCACAGCACAGTCAAGTACCTCAGCAATCTATATAACCCATGGGTGACAAGACTGACCTCTGGCCAACAGGACTCCTCAGATACTTCTGAGTCCATGAGTATTATTTAAATCATGACACTTCAGCTACTACACAACTATTTGGTCACTCAGTCTTCTAAACAAAGGCCCACTTCACCCTCTGTGGTCCATGAATGTCCCTTCCCAGCTTTATGTTTCTTTCTCAGAGCTGTCAGTGTTTACAGTTCTGCTGGGTGCTTCTGACTCTTCTTTCATTTGTCAGTATTCGCAGCAGCCTCTGTTTTATTCTTTACAATGGATGCCTTGCACTTTTCTATTCATCCTGGGGTTTAGGAGAGAGCTACCAAAGAAAGAATTCAGTAATCTCAGAGTCTAACAGCCAGCATGGAGATTGATACTCGCAAACACTTCCTACCATGCTGCATTTCCCATAAGAGTAAAGATTTGGTTTCATTTCTCTTTCTCCCCACAATGCTTTACCTGGTACAGAGCCTCGCAGCAGGTACTCAGCAAATTCTGTGGATGATGTAATGAAGACTGATCTAGTTTTCTGGTATGGCACTTCTATCACAGTGTTCCTCCCAGACATCTGGTACCACAGTATTTTCTGTAAGAATGACAGAGCTCAGGAAGTCCAAGTGACAGGATAGCAAATGACAGAGACTGGAACTGAACTCTAATCTTCTTGGCTGGTGTACCTTCTGTTTACATCATTAGAGCTTTTGGGGTCTGAATGTGGTCGCTGGCAGGCGAGGCTCACCACCTGTCCTCAGTTCACCAATTCTGCTGACAAATACTAATGCAAAGCAGAGAGGGGTGTATTCAAGGTGGGTACACAAAGAAGAGGGTCAAAAACGTCCAGTGATACCCCTCAACCTCAGATCTACCTTTAGGGTCCTGACATGAGATTTAGGTTTAAATAGAAAGCAAGAGGCATGTTTAACTAGGCAGGCTTTGTCAGTCTCTGTTTTTACCCATCTTTGAGAAACAGTTGTCTTGCCTCTAGCCTATCCTACACGGTAGTCTGGTAATTCAGACTGGTATGAAATCTCTCTCTGGAAGACAAGTATTTCCTCTGCTACCAGAAATTCTGCTGGTTTCCAAAATTTTCTTTTTCCAGCATGAGATTCTTGGAGAAATTACAGTTCCTTCGGTGTCATGGCTTCCATAGTCAGTCACATGGAGAGGCAGAAGTCTCTCTAAAGAACCTTCGCTGCTGCCATAAAGATGGCATTTGTCAGTCATCTCCCCCATGGCTCTGAAAAGCCCTGAGAATTACCCTGTGTCAGATGACTCTTATAAATCCATCCTCAGACACTTGTTGATTATAATTTTTTAGTTAATTTGTTGAATTCTCAACACTTCAGTTTCATTGTATATAGTATACAGCTAATATTGACCTGAAGTTCATTATATGTTATCATATAACTTATTATGTATGCAAAACCCTTATTTACATGCTTTGAATACAGTAGCATTGTCTTGTAGTTTAGATATGAAATGTGTCTTCCACTATTACTTCCCACCTTATCTCTTTGAGACAGCATCTCTCAGTGAAACTGGAGATCACCAACTGGTCCCCAGCTCTAAGGGAACACATGAGTATGCCTATGCCCAGCTTTTATGTGAGTGCTGAGAATACACACTCAGGTACTCATGCTTGGTATAAAGGCATGTTACCTTTCGAGCTATCCCCTCATCTTGTCCTCCTTCTTTGTCATAGGGATGTCAAAATTGTACACATCCTTTGCAAAAGAAGCACTCACTCTTGACAACTGATTCATCCCTCTAGGCTCCCCATCATCTGTATGCTGTGAATGTGTTTCATTACCTCTGGTTAATAAAGAAGCTGCTTTGGCCTATGGCAGGACAAAATTTTATAGCTAGTCAGGAAATCCAAATAAAGATACAGGAAAAAAGAAGGTGGAGTCTGGGAGATGCCAGCGCTTCCAGAGAAGCAAGATGTGAGGTAACAAGTCAAAAGCCTCGTGGAAAAATATAGAATAATAGAAATGGGTTAGTTTAAGTAGTAAGAACTAGTTAATAATAAGCCTGAGAAAACATGCAAACAGTTTGTCTTTAATATTAAGTCTTTGAGTGGTTATTTTAAAAACAACTGTGGGAACAGGCAGGATGAGAACCCTCCAGTTACAATCATTCTCATCCTTTTGTGTTGTGTCTAGTAAGTGAATTACAAGTTTGCCTTGCTTGTCTCTAAGACCCACAATACCAGTAGGTGCTACACAAAAGTACAGTCACTCCATTCACCAAACCCTGGGAACTCCTTGGGCTGTCTACTGAAGAGTGAGGGTTAAGGGAACCATCCCTGGAATAGACTGAAAGGGAGGCTTTAGGCTTCCAGAAAGCCTGCTTCTGCCTCTGCTTCCAGGCATTCATCATCACTCCTGCTTCCTGGCTAATAAGGACCCAGAGTGATTTTCTATTGCTTGTAATTCACCGAAATTGTTCTAACATTTGGAAAGGCCTGAAAATTGACAGCCTAATACTCCGATTGCCTGTCTGCCTTGATGGCTTGTTGAAGGATGAGCTGATTGCTTCTCCTGCAACAATTATTCTAGAGCTTCAGAAAGCACCAGAGGTAATAAACAGTTGGAAAGCGTAGAGACAATGCAGGGGGGAGAAGACAGAGAAGAGATTTGGAAAACTTTGGATAAAAAGTCACATTTGAGATGAATAAGAGGCTGGCCTAAGCACTTGAAGCAATGGACAGGAGACTGCTCACAATTCTGAGTCTCCTCAATTACTGGATTCCAAAATGCCACAGGAGATATTAAGTTTGCCAATTATCATGGCTTGTTGGCATCTTCAGGGATTTTCTGATCCTATCATTTTCTCATTTTTATAGAGGAAAAAATTGAAGGCCTACTAAGGGGAAGGAGCTGGTTTTGCAGGGTGTGTGGCAAAGCTAGGATTAAATTCAGACCTCTGTATCTCTAAAATGGACTTAACATGGGCAAACCTTACCTTTGCCTTCTCCCTTTCAGTTACTGTGGCTACAGACCCAGAAGTGGGACTACTTGGATCACATGGTCACTTTGTATTTAGTTTTTATGAGGTGTTCTCGTGCTCTTTTCCATAAATGAAAACACCAGCAATATATGGGTCTCCTTTCCAAGTCTTCCTTAATATATTTTATTTCTTCTTCTTTTGGATAATTAGCACCTAAAGAGACAGGGCTTGAATTTCCATAATGGTTTTGATTTGCATTTTCCTAAATGTGGGTGATATTTACAATTTTGATAGGTTTTCTTTTTTATACATCTGTTAGTCATTTATCTACCTTCTTTGACAAAGTGGCTTTTAGAAATATTTTTTCTTCTGTGTATAGTGTGAATGCATATGCTTCTTTGGCCATACATGTATGTATGTGCACACGAATGGAAGCAAATATCATTTTCCTCAGGAGCTATCTACATTGTGGTTTTTGAGGCAGTATTTCTCATTGTCCTGATGCTTGTCTAGTGGGTTAAGATGGCTTGTTAGCGAGACTTTTGAACCCTTAGCAATGGCTTTGCATCCACACTTCAATGCTGGAATTGCAGGCAAACTGCCATGCCTGAAATTTTTTCCATGTCTTCTGGAGATGGAACTAGGCTCCCCATGCTTGCACGGCAAGCACTTTATCGACTAACCTATTTTCCCAGCCCCATTTTGTCAATTTTAAAATGTAGTTATTAATAATTTTCTTTTGCTCTTGAGTTATAGGGTTGTCTATTAAGTTTTGGAAATTAAGTCTGATCAGATTTATGGTTTATACACTATATTTATGATTTATATATCTTTCTCCCTATCTCATAGGGCAGTTTTTTTTCTTTTACTTTGTTGATCACTTCCTTTGGAATACAAATCTTTTTGGCTTGATCTAATAATATTTTGCTATTTGTCTTTTTTTTGCCTGTGTTTTTGGTGCCTTATCCAAGAAATCATTGCCAAGACCCATAATCATAATGTTTATGTCCTGGATTTTCTTCTAGGTGTTTCAGTTCTCAGACTTCAAACCTGAATCTTTAATCTACTTCCAACTGATATGTGTGTGTGTATGGGGGGGGGAAGGGGTAACATAAGTGTTCAATTCAATTATTTTAAATGCTGATATTCAATTTTTATGTTACCATTTGTTGAAGAGACTATCTTCTCCCCAATGTATCTTTTTGGCAGCTATACTTACCACAGTAGCCAAGGCTTGGAAACAAACTAAATGTCTACTGATGGAAGAATAAAGAATGTGTAGTATATAGGAACACTCGTCACTTGGCTATGGGGATACTTTCAGAAAAAAATTTAAAAATTTATTTAGATTAATTTTTTGTTTAAAACTTTCATTTTATGCATATTATTTCATGTATCACATGTGTGTAGTGCCTATGCAGGCCAGAAGAGAGTATTAGGTACCCTGAAATTGGACTTACAGGTAGCTCTCAGCCACCATATGGGTGCTGTGAATTGAACCAGGGTTGTCTAAAAGAGAAGCCTGTGCTCTTAACCACTGAGTCATTTCTAGCCTCAGAGGTACTTCTTGAGAGAGTCATCATTGGGAAATTCTGTCATTGTGTGCACATTGTTGAACATTGAATGGGTACATAATAGAGGGTATAGCCATTACATTATAAGGTTATATGGTGTGTGTGTGAGAGAGAGGGGGGGAGGAGAGAGAGACAGACAGAGAGGCAGAGAAAGAGACAGAGAGACAGAAAGAGACAGAGCGACAGACAGAGAGAGAGAACTGATCGAATTTAGGGCTGGGATAAATGAAACAATATGAGATTAAATCAGGTTCAAGAGAGAAAAACTAGGCATGGTGGTAAATATGGCCAAGACTTGGGAAGTGAAGGGAGGAGGATCAGAATACCAAGGTTATTCTTGGTTTTATAGTGAGTCTGAATCCAGTCATGAAAAGACCTAGTACAGCTGGGGATGTGACTCGGTGGTAGAGCAACTGCCTAGCATGTGTGAAGCCCTGGTTTTGCCCTTGGTTTGAACCCTAGCACATAAAAACAAAAAAGGAAAACACAGAATAAGAACAAGAGCTATAGTGAACATGAGTCACAACAAGGTTACCTACCGCTGGTATAACATGTGAGAATGCTTTATAATAAACATTTTGTTTGTCACTCTAAGAATCAAACTCAGTGCCTCATTAATGCTAAGTAGCTGCTCTGCTGCTGCCTAAAGGCTCAGTCCTGAAGTGAGGTTGCAAAAATGTAGGTGTGCAGTCTCAAATTATAAAAGTATAGAATTATAAATACATAAAACAGTAATAAAATCATTTGTTCATTTTGAAGTATTATACACGCATTCATGCATGGTGTACTTCTATAAAAGTGCAATGGGTTTCTTTACATGGGCATCCTCCATGAAGAATGAACTGTGCTATGAATTATGATGACATCACTAGGTGGTAAGACATTTTCAGTTCCACTGCTACCTTATAGGAAAGTAGGTATATATGCAACCCAGGTTCATTATAAGGCACCAGATCACCAAAACAAAGAAGGAACTTATTCCATATGTGACAATATGATGAACTTCACGGATATTGTTTTAAATGAACTGATCCAGTCATAGAAGGACAAATATGTTTTATTTTACTTATATGAGAGACCATGAGGTATCTAAAATGGTTCTCTTATAGAATAGAATGGTATTTTCCAAAAGTAACAGTAAGTTAGTCAGTTTTATGTTATTGTAGCAAATGCCTGTGACTGTCAGTTTATGCAGAGACAAAGTTTATTTTACCTTATGGTTTTGGATGTTTTAAACTATGGTTGGTTCAATTGCTTTTGGTCCTGTGATGAGGCAGTGCATCATGGCTTCCAGGTTAGGTAAAACTGTCCACATTAGGCCAGGACTCAAATTTTGTGAAGAAAATGCTGAGGTCCCAATAACCCCTCTACATAAACACCCTTAGATATGAAACACTTTACCACCAGCCTCTATATCTTCAAGTTGCTTCCACCTCCAGTGGTGCTGTGTGCTGGAAATCAAGCTTTTAGTATGTGGGCCTTCAGAGAACATCCATCTATACCATAGAAACTGGTATACAAGTTCAGCTATGTAAGAGGAAGGAGTTTTGAGAGCTCATTCTTGGGGACTGCAGTCTGCAAAGTGTATCTGTCAGTAACAGTACTGTATCTCATATTTGGATATCTTTAAGGGGGTTTATCTCATGTTAAATATTATTACCAGCAAAGCACTGAATGTTCTACACCCAAATGCAAGCTTATCGTAAAGGCACTATCCCACTGACACCATGCTGATATGTTCATTTCTTATGCAATTTTTCAGCTTCACTGAGATGTCAACATTGTCTTCCTCATCATAAGAATGGAAACATTGGTACTTAGAAGGGGTGAGCATGTCTTCCTGAACAAGTGGCAGAAATTGGATTTGGGTTTGACTCCAGAGGCTACATCCTCCCCCCATGCAATAACCCCTCATTATTAGTCCACCCACCACCAGATGCTTAGGTACACACAGATTATGATTAATTCACTTTGCCTCTTTAAAAGTTTTAATTATGTATCTGTCAATCACAATGACCAAACAGTGTGGAAGTCCAGTGTTTCTGAGTTAAGTGATTATTATTATGGATCTAGGGCAGTGAATCATGTTAGACTCTCAGTTGTCATGGAAGATATGGCTCTTGATCCTATTTACTTCAGTACCATACTATCTAAAGAGCTGACCTGTAGTCAGAATGCTGGTTAGCCATGGCTACAATAATGCATAGTAATAAGTAGTCCCAATTTTAGTGGATTATGGGTGATTTTAGGCTTAGAGGCCTGCTCTGCATGGCTTTCACTGAGGAACTCTGTTTTAGGCTGAGCCAGTTGGATATGGCTTTCCATTGTAGCTTTATTTGGAGGACTAGGAAGAGGGAAAAGGATACCTAGGAAGCTCTTATGATATTGTGGTAGTTTGGATAAAATTGGCCCTCATAATCTCATAGAAAGTGGCACTATTAGGAGGTGTATCTTTGTTGGAGTGGGAATGGCCTTGTTGGAGGAAGTGTGTCACTGTAGAAACCAGCTTTAAGGTTTCCTATGCTCAGGATACTGCCCAGTGTCTCAGTCGACTTCCTGTTGCCTTCAAGATGTAGGACTCCCTCAGTTACTCCTCCAGCACCACATCTGCCTGCATGCTGTCATGGTCCCAGCCATGATGAGAACAGACATAACCTCTGAAATTATAAGTGAACCACCCAAATTAAATCTTTTCCTTATAAAAGTTGTCTTGGTCAGTCAGGTAGTAGTGGTGCATGTCTTTAATCCTAGCACTCAGGAGGCAGAGGCAGAGAGATCTCTGTGAGTTTGAGGCCATCGGTATACAGAGTGAGTTCCAGGATAGGCTCCAAAGCTACACAGATAATCCATGTCTTGAAAACCAAAACAAAAACGTTGCCATAGTCATGGTGTCTCTTCACAGCAATACAAACCCCAAGACAGACATAAATGTTATCAGACCACAGGGTGAGTGAACTCTATACAGGATGCATAAGGCTGCTACTTGAATCATATCTGCTGGCTTCCACTGTCAAAGCAAGTCACATGGTCCAATATATATCAGCTGTACATAGTATACTTGTGCATCATGGGGTTGGGGAAAGAATGAACATTTGTTGAAGCATGGTCTGGGCCTTCAAGAAAATTTGACCTGGGGTTGGCAGTCTGACCTTGAATGAATGGTATTCCCATTCTGCCACCAGACCACTCCAGGGATGATTTCTTTGACTCATGGAAATACATAGACCACAGGTCAGGAAATACTCAAAAATTCACTACCCAGGACCCCCTTGGGACAGTGCTTGGGGAGTATCCTGCTTGTGTCTACTGGTCTACTGGGCTGGTCAGTAACTGGGGGCCGCAAAGGATGGTGAGAACAACCCGAACTCTAAAGTCAGGTGGACTGAAATCTCCATAGATGAGACTCCAGTCCTACCGTGACCTTCATGGTCCCCACAGCTGGTCTCCATTCTCTGTGTGATATCCATTTCTGTCTTCCTTCCCTGTCTTACCTGGACAGAAAGCCTGCCTCAGCTCTCTTTGTTGTTATCTTTGTCTAGAAGGTTCTTACTTGAGACATTGCCATGGCTGGTTCTGTCTTATCCAGCGTCTAGTTCATGCATCATTTGCTCCCAGAGATCTCTCCCACACGAATGACCAAAAATAGGACTTGAATCACGTTTCTCTTTATCTTTTCCACCAGCTGGATGTGTTCTTCTTGCCCTTGTCATCATCTAAAATTACCTTTTATTTTTTTTTTTTCGCTCGCTCTTCTCTCTCCCGTCTGGAAAATAGGTTTCATGAGGAGAAAAATAGACTTTGGCTAGGCTATTTCCAGAGGTTATGACAGTACTGGGCACATTGTAGCTATTTAGCAATATCTGTGAAACAATGAATGAATGAATAAATGAATGAGTGAATGAAGTAAATAAAACATAGACCCTCAGAACTCAGTTTCTTTTTCTGTAAAGGAGAATTACAAAGAAGGGCATTGTTTTTTGCACAGTTGGGGTAAGGTATGACTGTGTTATCTCTCATATGAACTACATACTAGGTGCTAAAAGTGGTACCATCTGGAATTGTTATTTTCTTGTATTGTCTTAGCCTAGGACTTTCCTGATTACTCTCACTCTCTCTAGGTCTTTATTTTATTATTTTGTTTTGGTTTTAGCTCGATGATTTTAGTTTTTCTAGCACTTTCCTGGCTGGCCTTCAGTGGCCTTATCTCCCACCCTCAAGGATATAAGGAGAACGTGGCTGCAGCAATGAAGGAAATGAGTTTGGAAAGGATACTTAATTCTAAAGGATTGTCCCTAAACCCAGCCAAGACATGTGAGATCTGAGTCCTTCCCATAACTCATAGTCTATCTCCATGGAAATGGGCACCATATGGAGTTAATTAGTAGAACAACAAAACAATCAATTAGTTCCTTAATTAGTTTTACTAAGAAATGATAACAAACAAATACAAACACTTTATTCCAACTAATGCCTGCACCACAGTGATAGTTTAATGGCCTTGGAAAGGCAGCCCAGGCACTGGGCTGCTGTGAACAGAGATTTATTCCCATGATATTGACAGGTTCCCTGGTCTCCGTCCAGCTTGTGTGTTTCATCTTTATGATCAATTATTTACAATATCTGAACACAGCCCAGGGGTCGTCTTGAGCTTTTCTGTCTAGATAGGGAAAAAATGCAATAACTCAAATCTTATGAAGCCACCAGGCTCTGAGATTATCATTCTCTGAATCATTTATTTGACAAACATTTACTGAGCATTTTCTATGTGCCAAGCATGGCATTGGGCATGGGGTAGAGAGGGGAATACCAAGTAACTGGCAATGGGCATGCATTTGGAGTGGGGAGGCATATCTGAGAAGCCAGTGGACAGATTCAGCTATATGGTCTGTGTGCTAGGTAAAGGGAGCATAATGAATAAAGGGAATGGGACTGGGATGTAGTGGAGGGACCTCGGAAGGCTTTTGGAAGACATGGTGGTTGGGTCTCTGGGAATGAATAAGAAGCAGGTCCTGTTCTACAGGACCCAGATAGAGCGAAGCAAAGACAAGATAAGACAAGGAAGCCATGGACTGTAATCCTGTGATTGCATAAAAAGCCATTGTTTTTATTTCCTTTAAAATGGGAGGATTATACGCAAACTCTGAAGTGTTGTTAGAAGATGAAATAAAAATACAAGCACCTGGCAAACCCACACGGGCTTTCACACACAAGATATAAAATCAGAGCAGAATGCCAAAACCGAGTGGCAGATCCCAAGCATGCGTTGACTTTCTTAAGAGTCTGCAAAGGAAAAGGTTATTTCAGGAACATGTGGGGTATATCTATATATGTATTCACTTCTATAGTGTATACTTTTATAATATTTACATATATATATAGATACATACATATAGAATTCACATATATAGATAGAGAAGCATAGCTGTGTACACATGCCTGTCTGTCTATCTACCTACTTATTATCTATCTATCTATCTATCTATCTATCTATCTATCTATCTATCTATCTATCATCTATCTTCTATATCTATTTTCTGTCCTCCATCTCTCTATTATCTATCTATCTATCTATCTATCTATCTATCTATCTATCTATCTATCTATCTATCTATCATTTATCCACCTATCCATCAGACTCTATATCATCTACTTGTCTACAGTCTATACATCATCTCTTACTAGAATATCTACTTATTATCGGTGTGTGGATGGGTATAGGCATGGATGTGGGTGTGTATATGTACCTATCAGAGGTCAGTCCAGCGTGTCTTTTCCTAGGAGCCTTCCACATTGATTTCTGAGACATGATCTCACACTGGGCCTGGAACACACCATGTAGGCCTGACTGACTGGCCAGTGAGCCTCAAGGATATGCCTTTCTGAACTCTGAAATTCTGGAATTACAGGCACATGCCACCATTTCTAGCTCTTCACACATATGCCGAGGATTTAACTAAGGTTTTCATACTTTTATATGAAGCACCTTACAAACTGAGTTATTTCCTTATCCCACTATGCTGGTTTGAATGGAAATGACCCCATAGAATCATGTATTTGAATATTTGGTCATTACAGAGTGGCACTACTTGGGAGGAATTAGGAACTATTGCCTTGTTAGAGTAGGTATGTCCTTGTTATAATAAGTATGTCACTGAGGGTGGGCTTTTCAAGGTTCCAAGATAGGCCTAGTGGCACATACGCTCTCTCTCCTTGCTGTCTGAGGATCTGGATGGAGATCATCGTCAGCACCAGGTCTGTCTGTATGCCACCATGCTTCATGCCAAGACAATGGTCTAAACCTCTGAAATGATAAGAACCCCCAAATAAACGCTTTCCTTTGTAGAAGTTGACATGGCCTTGGTGTCTCTTCATAGCTATAGCACATGTATTAAGACATTCCCCAAATTTGTTCTTTTTAAAAATATTATCTGCTAACGATAAAACAAAACTGAAGCTGTGAAGAGTAAGTTTCTCACCTTTCTAGCCAGACCCTTGAATGAAAAACCTCCAAAAATAAACCATTGCTCCCTTCTGTACCCTTCTAAGTCACTCTATTCAAACAGTGGGCTTTGATAATCTCTTTTCTTTAAAATGTACTATCATATACTTTTATTTCTTCATGAATTACATCTAAGCCAAAGACTCATGTCTGTACCTTTGGATCTGTTGCACTCTTTTTAGTGCTAATTTTTAATCTACCTATAATCTAGCCTGCTTGGCAAGTTCCAGGTCTCAGTGAAAGCCCCTGTCTCAGCATATGCAGTGGGGGCAGTTAGATAGCTTGGTACTTTCTCTCTGTTTCCATTGGCCTGGATTTGATTCCCGGACACATGGTAGAAGAAGAGAACCAACTTTCTCAAATAGTCATCTGAGTACATGATGCCTGTGTGTGTGCTCACAGGCAAATGCACATGTGAGCACACACAGTAGATAACTAAAAAAAGTTTGCAAAAGAAAAAAATCTGTAACGTGGATGGCCTCTGTTTAATGATGCTTGAGGTTGACTTATGGCCTCCACATACATGTACACATATGTTCATCTGTATCACATAAATACAAACATGCACACATACTTTCATACAGAAAAATGAATGTCCTGTGAGGATAAATGCTGGATACATTAGATAGATGGCAGATAATATAAGAAACAGGATAGATTTGATTTATTTAACCAATCCTCAGTCAACAAATATAAGTTGTTTCTTACATCTTCTAAGACAAGCAATGAGTTTGGTTGGTATCTAAGGAACTTCCCATGATATATTGAATTCTGTTTCTTGAGATAGGGTGTGTTGACTTCCTTGATTTTTATTTCTGTCTTGAAGATGAATTCATACTCTATTTTATTGTATGATATTTTCTATTTATTTATTTATTGTCAATAAGAGCTGAAATTGATTTCAAAAGACTATTTAAAAAACATCCACATTAAATTTAGGTTCAGGATTCCAGGCATCCAGATTCATACAGAGAAACAGCTATTAACATACTTGTACAAAAACATTAAATAATATCCCATGACTGATGTGGGATGCCCTCTGTGTGCTGTGAATATGTTTTATTACTATTGGTTAATAAAGAAGCTGATTTGGCCAACAGCCAGGTAAAATAAAGTCAAGAGAAAAATTCAAACAGAGATATGTGGAGAAAAAGGGTAGAGTCAGGGAGATGCCAGAAACTGTCAGAGAAGCTACATATCAGGTAACAAGCCACAAACTTCCCGGTAAAATATAGACTAAGAGAGATGGGTTTATTTAAGTTGTAAGAGCTAGTTAATGATAAGTATGAGTTAACAGTTTATAAATAATATTAAGCCTCAGAGTGGTTATTTGGGAACTGGAGGGTGGGAGAATAACCTCCAGTTCCACATGACCGATGGACACAAGACATTCCCCTTCTGTTTTTTACTCCTACTTGTACCCGCACAGGTGTTAAGATATTAATTATGGGCCTCTAATCCAGCAACTGGTCAACCTATGGCAAACGCCTCTTGGGACAATTTGAACAAAGAACCTGTGATGGACATTGGCAGATGAGTGTAAGGTCACCCAGAATAGCTATGTTGCCACGTTCAGGTTTGGAAGCAGAGGAACCTAACTGAGCAGATGCAGGGAGAGGCCTGTAGCATCCAATAGCTTTGGATCCTTGCTCTGTTGTGTTCTAGAATCCCTGTGGTCTCTTGAACACATCTGTGACTATGCAAGGAGGGAATCTGTCCCATTGTTCCAAAAAGGAAAGAACAGTAGAGAACCATAACATAAAAAGACTAAGCTCACATCTGGATGCAATGTGATTGCTGTTGATTTTGCTTTTTTCACCAGTCTTTAGATTATATCAGTTGTGCTTAATCAAATCTTGATTATTATCCTCAGGTTTAGATAATGCACGTCTTTCTGTCTTTCTCACAATGAGGGACACCTCAGGGACTCCACAAGCACATTTGTGCTTAGTTCTGTAGGAAGAAACACTCATCTATACACTGCTAATGTCTCTGAGTTAACTTTCAATCTAGATGTCATCCAAACAGTGGCTCGGTAGGAAAACAGGTCCCAACAGCCTTGTGTATGTGTGGATCCTGTCCTGCTTCCTAGTGAGATGAATATGAGAGAGAAGCAGAATCTGTCCCATTTACACAGAGAGACGATACAACAACAACAAAATAGTCACCAGTACCAGAAATCTCAGAGACAAGAATAACCACCTGACCAGAAGGGCAAGATTAAGCTCTGGAATGGCTAACTGTCTTTGTTTCTCCTCCCTATTATGAGCTATTGGCTAAAGATGAAATGGAATGGCTCTTTAGATGTTAGCCTACTCAGATTGCTGACGGGCTCTCTGAATAAAATAGTGTTTGAAAATTCAGTTTCTGGGATTTTGCTTATGTGCCAGGTGATAGGAACTAGAAACAGTTAAAGTAATGCTTTTAATGGGAGATACTTTTCCTAAAATTTGTCCAAATGGGCTATAGAGCTTTGAACTCCAAACCTTAGATATATAACACTATGTGCAGGTAGGAGTGTGAATTTCTTTTGAATGAGTTCTTTCCTCCTCAGTTTCCTTGCCTGTAAAATGAGGATAATAAAATCGATATGCGGATGAAGATGATGACGATGGTAAGGCAACTGTGAGGATTCAATGTGCTGACAGAGATTACTGGAAAGAATGCTTTCTTGCACAAAAGTGCCATGTAGGTATTTTGCCTGTTTTGAGTTTCTTATAGTTGCTGGCTTGCAGACTGCTAGGAAAACTTTCCTTTGAACCATTAGTTTTCTCTGTGAACACAACAAATTTCCCTCCTCTTGTGTTTCTCATACGTTTGGTGAACTTGAGAGAAAGACTATTATGGACAATACAAAGACAGCATCTTTTCTTTAGTTCTTACCATCCTCGATTAGACAAAGAAAAACAGCACAATCACATCCCAAGTCTGTCTCTACCATTGGAAGGGTGAGGCAGTATCCAGACCCTCAGAGTCTCCTCAATGTGAAGAAAATAATTTTACCCTCTCACATCCAATCAATATCGTTGCTGGGTCTATTGTGAGCTGATAATTTAAATACAATTGTCTCCTTAGCAACCATCCTTTTATGGGCTGCCTTCCTGTTTTTGAAAGAGCTGGCAGTTATAAAATTCACATATACAGCCAGAAACTTTCTTTCTTTCTTTTCTTGTTTTTTTTTTCATTTAATTTCTGCAGGAATTATATTCTCTCCCCAAACAAATTCTTGAAAGGATGAAAAAAATGGAACAGGATTTTTAAAGCAACATGAAAATTGTCCAATTATAAAGGGAATTAAGAAGAATTTTACAGAAAAGGGTAGGAGAGGCCTTATTGTCTTTACTCCTCAGGTACAGGACCATATGTATGGAGCTAGTTAATCAGATGCAGTAGAATGAACTAAGATCTTAAGATGCCAGAGCTGGAAAAAGATGAGCGAGTCATCTGTACCATCTTTCTCTAGCTGCTGTTTTACAGAGAAAAAGATAGAAAACCCGAGGATTGATAACTTCTTCCAAGGGCTAACAACTCCAAGTGTAGGAACTTAACTGTGTCTAATACCTTATCCTCTATCTATTACCATCAAGCTGTGGCCTCTGTGCTTTCTTAGGAAAGATGACCATGTGTTAGTACAGGGCTTTGAAGGCATCTCAGCCCTCATTTGAATGGCTGAGCCTGATGAGTTTCCCATTGGCCTAGTTTTCTGTAATTAACGGGATATTTCAGAATTTGTGACTATCAATTCCCCAATCGAGAAAATACTAAACCTGGACCTTTAGTCACCTTGATGAAGAATCCATCCCTAGGTGGATTGGAGCCGTCCCAGTCTCTGTGTCATCATCTATGACCATTGTAATAGTTCATTGGTTGAGCTGGGGAGGTGGCTCAACTGTTAATTCCCTGCAATAGACATGAATTTAATTCCCCTCAAAGTGTAAGCCACATAAAATCCCAGTGTTGAAAGAGCAGAGAGAAGTGGATGTCTGGGGTTCACTAGCCAGTCAGTCTAGTTTAACTGGTGAGTTCCAGGCCAGTGAGGAATCCTTTCCTAAAATACAGGGTTAACTGTCTTCTGACCTCTGTGTGGGTCCTTACTACACACACACACACACACACACACACACACACACACACACACACCACATAGACGTAAACATACATATACACACTTGTGCAATAATAGTTTTTCTCTTGATATGAGTCTACAATAAAATACTGAATGTTCATTTCCTTTCCTTCTCTTTGGATTTCTTCCTTACACTTTGAAACAATCCACTCTCTTTAGCTGAAAAACACGGGTATCACTTAAATGTGATAGTAGAAATTCTTCCCCAGGCTGGCCCAGTTTGAAGGAAGCCAGGGAACAAGATCTGTATTATAGAGGGTCCAGTACGCTAAGACAAGTTCAAATACACTTCCCCTAAATGCCACCCACAAAATGAAAGAAATCAAAATTCTCTTCTTGGCTGCTCTTGGCAGATGTGATTAATCATTTGATAACAAGACAGTTGAAGCACAACTATTTATTTGCATTGGATCAAGGAGATTACAGAATATAACATTTTCATAAACTTGTTAGGATTCTAGATATATGTTAGCATGATAAATAGTTTAGGTCACAATAGATGTTTTCGTTTGAATAAAGTTATTTTGGGGGATATATTTACATGATGAAATAACCTATTATTTATCCAACTGCATTTTTATGAACTAATTTTTCTTTTTGTGCCAACTTGCAATGGTGATTCATTACTTTCTGCCCTTCAATTTTTCTTGCCTTATAAATGGTTTCTTGTTTATTATTTTAAAGTGTAGAACTATATTCAGATCCATCGACTGTTTTCTCATGCGGTCTTTGTTCTAAGTAAACAGCTTCGAAGAACCTCTAAGTCACTTAAAAGAAAGTCACTTTATTCTGACTGTATCTGGGTCCTGGAGTTTAAAGAGTTTATGGCCTTAGATGAATCCACTTCTGTCTTGGAGACTCAGTCTTCCAACTTAGGAGGTTTGGGGTGCAAAAGAAGAACTCGGGAACTACTGAGTTGTTGGATGAAGGTTGTGGGAGAATGAGGTACAGGATATAGGAAAGGGCTTGTGTTACAGGGCTTTAGGAAGAAGTCTTTAAAGGACGGTCTGTGCTATCTCCCAGGGAGAGACCAAGGAATCTCTTTTTGCACGAGTTTGTTCATTTTCCATTTTTTCCTCAACAGTAAGAACAGGCTGCAAATTTTGGAAAGATTGTGGATTTACTCAGGCTAGGAGTTAAATTCTTGGGGGGGGGGTATTTTGAAGGGTGGGCATTCTATACTTACTTCCTTTAAAGAGTTTAAGCCTGAACAAGTTAAAAATTGAAGTAGAAAATTGATAGTTGCATGCCAACAATATGATTAGGTAGGTAGTAGAAAGATTATTTGCTTGAGCAAACGTTAAGAAGGTTCTTGAAATTTCTGGATGAATTTCTTTCTGGCTGACTTTTAACAAGAGTCCAAAAGATTAGTGATGACTCCCCACCCTTGATTCCCTTTATCTATCATAACTGATTGGATTCTTCCCCTTCTCTCACTCCACAAGTGGCATCTGATTGCCTGGGAATCATCAGTAGCAGTAAGAGTCTCCCGAGTTTCCTTTCGTCCCTAACATATCTCTTAGTAACTCAGTCATCTCCGTCTTGCAGCTCAGCTGCATGTTCCTATTTGCATTCTCTGTATTAGGAGTTCAGCTCATCTCTGCCCCTTACTGAAGAATTCCCTTTACCAGCCTCAGTGGTTCTGAATAAAATCTTCTGGCACACAATTTAGTATTTGGTGGGTTTTTCTTTGTTTGTTTGTCTGTTTTTTTTTTCTTCCAGATATGATTTCTCTATCTTGCCCTGGTTATCTTGGAACTAGCTCTGTAGACCACACAGGTCTCAAACTCAGAGATTCATCTACCCCCGCCTCCCAAATACTGGGATTTAAGGTGTACACCATCACTGCCCAGCAGCATTTTGGGAACTTTTTTGTAAGCAATAGTGTTTGGGTGGAAGTTCCATCCCAAGTCCCCTTCCCTGGGAGTTGCCTCATCTAGACTCCACCCCAGAGAAGGCCTGCCAAACAATGACCCCTTCTCAGAGATGCTCAAGACCACTCCCACAGGGCATTTAAACTGCCCCCCAGAGAACAAATGTGTGATTTTCTGGTCTTCCTTCCCTATCTTCTCTCTGGGGACCTGGAAGGCCACCGGGGAGCATTGGTATCCGTTAAACCTGGGCTTTTTAAAATTTGGTTTGATTTGATCTTATTTGGATTATTGTGTTGGCAGAGAGGTTTATTGGGGTGCAGAAACTTTTTATCTGGAGGCCCTGACAAGGGGCTGTTTTTCTCACTGGCCCAGGGCCACATGGTAAGAAAGCACCTACCCTTGCACCTGCTCTCCACCAGGCTAAGATCAGTTTCATCTACTGATCTGGCCCTTAATGGGACCATCTATGTGCTTGCTTGGCTTCAGCAGCCTACTCCAGCATTTTTAAGTTGGTTACCTGACACAGGTTCCTAAAAACAGTTATGTTCATCTGTCTGTTAATATATATGTGTAAATAATGCGGTCACAGTCTGTTTGTTTTATATCTGCATGTGTATACATGCTTGTTTTAAAATCTATAAAACTTATAACTCCAGATTACAACAGCTCTGGAACAATACAAACATGTGGATAGCCACCATTTTTGGTTGAGGTCAAAGTGAAAACCTCAGCACAATTGGTAAAAGTACCCATGTGTGCTGGTCCTACCAAGGAGACATTCTGCCTCCAATACACTTTGACTTACTAAAATATTCCTTCTAATCTTCTTGCCTCTACCGACATTGGTAAGCTGTAACTGATTGGGTAAACTTTATGTCCAAATTTAACTTATATCTAATTTAGATATACCTGACAGGTAATGGTACACTGATTCTCAAATGCCTTTACAGACCTGAGAGTATGGCATTTAACAAAAGAGACATGCCAGCTCCTCCAGCATCCTATAGCTCCTTCAAGAGGATGCATGGTTGCAGAAGACCTTCTGTCTGGAGACTTGAGTTTGGATATGGCAACGTCACCCCCATGGCAAAAAGCTGTTTTCCAGCTCATTAGCTTCCTGGACACTACATTAAAGAATCAATCATCTCATCCTGCCAAAACAGATAGGCTGAACCCTACCACCACAGGAAAATCTTTGGGGCTACTGGACTCAGCAGCTAAAGGCAAGTACTGCTTCTAAGACTGGTATTTGCCAAAGACTACAGAGAGACTGGGGTGTGCCTGTATAGCTAAAAAACGCTGTCTACTTTTGCTTGTTTACTTATCCCTCTCAGGTCTGTCTGATGGCGTTTGATGACTTAGGTACTGGTAGTTCATTATTTCATTTGTTGTTTCCTGCTAAAAATACAAACAGGTGTGTCTCTTTCACAGGCTTCATAGTCGAGGACTAACAGGTTTCAAATGTGTCTTCATAGGTCCAGAGTTTCCAGTTCCCTTTAATTGTCTTCTAAAATGTTTGTCCCCTTTAATCCTAGCCATAGCTTTTTGCTATGACACCACAATGTAAATCTGTTCCAGTTGACTTACTTGAAGGTTCCTGGAGAAAAAGTTCTGCTGCTGTATCAAAAAAACTGGTCTGGTAAAAACTAACAGTCTCCAGAGCCTGTTATAACCCCATCCATTTGTGAGCCTATTTTACAGGACACTGCTCCTGGCTGGGCCAAGATCAACTTATAGAAAGCTTTCCAGATAATGCCAGCACCTGAATGAGCTCCTGGGACTTTACCATTGGTGTCACCTCTCCAGGCTCAATCAAATGGGCACCTACCTAGCAACTAAAATCTGGTTTTAAAGGGTGTATCTGTTCTCATGTCTCACTATTCACCCTTGCCTCTCCTGTGCAACCAGATAACTTCTCTCTCTCATTCTTTCCGACAGTTAATGATCCTTCCCGTGGCTAGCCCCATTAGCAGGGCTAGAAATATCAACCTATTTTTTTTTCCCCTAGCAACATGCCTTCTCATCTCCTCAAGGAACAGATGCCCAAGGTCTCCAGGATGGCAGTTAACAGGATGCCTCTCCAGTCACACCTCCCGTTGAGCATGAGCCCACCAACTCCCAACTTTCCCCTCCCCTACATTGTCCTATGCCTTCAGAAAGTAGCCAGGCTTAAGCTGGTGTCCCTATACCCAAAGAATCTGGAATGTGTGGTTGGAAGTATCACCTCAGCCTCTGGCATCCATATATCTAAAGAGTCTGAAATGTTTGGGCTGAAGTTCTACCCCAAACCCCCTCCCCTGGGATTTGCCACAGTCTAGACTCCACCCCCTTAGAAAGCCTGCCAAATGAGGACCCTTCACCAGAGATGCTCAAGACCTCTCCCACAGGGTATTTCAACTGCTCCCCAGAGAACAAATGTGTGTTTGTTTTCCAGTCTTCCTTTCCTATCTCCTCTCAAGTGAGCTGGAAGGCCACCCAGGAGCATTGGTATCCATTAAACCTGGGCTGTTTCTAATTTGGTTTGATTTGGTCTGATTTCGATTATTGTGTTGGTGGTGAGGTTCCTTGGGGTGCAGAAACTTTTCAAATAGCTATTACAAAAACTTTAGAACATCAAGTAGATGTAGGAATAACTAGAAATATGGACTTCCAGATTTAGTTTACATTGCTGTATGACCAGAAATAAGACCACATGATCTCTCGCTTGCTCTCTCTCAGAGTAAATTTCTTCATCTGTCTGTAAATAAGTTAAGTTATATGACCTTGGGTGATAAATATTTTTAACAGTTTAGTTCAGTGTTTCTGGGGTCATGAAACTTGGAAATCTCTAAAGATATTCGTGAGGCTTCTTGAATTATGGGAATTTTAATGACTCTTTGCTTTGATTTCAATTTTCTTTCACAAATTTTATTGATATCGAACATTTGCATAGAGTGAGTGGGACTTTTTTTTTTAACACTGGATGTTTTTCAAATCTACAGCCAAGAATATGGGAAGTAGGTAAGATCCACTTTTATTTAAAGGGAATTTGCACATTATTCTAGAAATGTCAGGTAGCTTACACACATCAGTATAGCACTTTAAAATCATGGGAAGGGAAGACAGATCATTTGATTTATGAAATGATCAAAAATGAGAAGATAAAACTAGAGAGCAGGGACTGGTTATTAAGTGTGGGTTATTCTATGTGTTATTTTTAGTGAGAGAAATGAAAGAACTGTCTTAGGCTATCCATTTGATTGGTTGCTTAACAGATACACCCTGAGTACTGCCTAAGTATCAAGCACCTATACAGAATTAAATAGAAAGCAGCAGTGATCCATTCCCTGCCTTCCAAGGAGTCATAGACTAGTGCAACAGCTGAACTAGTAAAGCCAAAATGTAACTCAGTGAGAAGGGGGCCAAGGTAGAGCAAGTGAGGAGAACATGGTGTCCAGAGGAAGGCCTGTGGAGAGCCTGTGGTCAGTGGAAAGGAGGCTCGGAGTGGAGGTTTGGGAGGACAGTAAGAGGTTCAGACAGAGGAAATGTGGAGGATGAAGCTCTGAGGATGAGGAACTGCTTGTGCAAGGGTGAACACGCACGAGGCATGAAAGGGTTAATGGGAGCAGCTCCCAGGAGTGCGCCATTGGAATATGAGGCCTGAGATGAAATCTTTAATATGACCGTATCATGAAGGACACCCCCAGATAAGGAATTGTGTCTTTTACACAAAGGCCAGGGAGATACACAGGAGATTTTAAAGGTAGGCAGTGACATGCAGGCACATGCTTTAAAGGAAATCCCAGTAGTACATGTTTGTGCTTAGGGTACACTGGTATAGTCATCCTGGAGGTAAGGCTGGATAAAGGGTGTTGTATGTGCTTGTTCAGAAGATAGATTATATGCTGATTAGGAGGACACAGGGGTAGGGAGTAGGAGGTTTGTGGTATGTAGGCTAAATAAAGATGACAGAGGAGAGGTTGTGCTAGTCACCTCTCCATTATTCCTTTATGTATCTCCTAAGAAAGAGAATTTAATGAGAGGAATTATTTCCTTTGGCTCATGGTTTCAGACTAACATGGAGGGAAGGAAATGACATAAGAAAGCCAGTCCTCTCATGAGCGAGAAAACTAGAGGGAGAGAAAATGATTGAAAGTGTAGTATTTCTCTGCGTTCTTCCTTTTTTTAAAAAAAAATTCATTTGAGCCCTTGGCCTATGAGATGGTAACACCTACATTTAAGGCAGGTCTGCCCTGCTTAGTAATCCCTAGGAATTCTCTCACACGCATCCTGAGGTGTGCCTTATTCATCCTCTATGTGCTTCTCAACCCAATCCTATTGACAATCAAGTTTAGCTTTCAGAGAAGTAAAGGAGCAGGAGAGTCTAGAAGATGCCCAAACTCCTAACTTGAATGTCATTTACTTAAATTAGGGAAGGAACAATTGAAAAGATAACTTTGTGCATGTTGAGTTTGAGATGTTCCTGAGACATACAGACATGGAAATAAGGTTAAGAAGGGAAACAAGGAGACCCTTTCCTTCTATTAGCTCATGATCTTACCTCCATACACACAGAGTAGAAAGAGAATGGTCACCACAGGTTTTAGAGCTAAACTGGAATCTTGAGTCACATATCTAGTGACTCAGGTAGGCTCTATTCTCCTTGAATCTTAGATGTTTAATTTCTGAAGTGGAGATGACCATCCTTGCATCTGGATAGCTGGGTAGCTTTAATGTACTAACAGATGGAGAATATGAACCAGAAAGGTTTGCTAGTATTTTTGGGAAGTTGTTGTTTTTGTTGTTGTGTGTGCATGTGTGTGTGTGTGTGGGGGGGGAATAGCTTTGTCAACTAATAAGACACTGAAAAAGAAATGGAAGAGTGTATTCTACTGAGAGAGAAGACATGAGCGGGAAGAGGAAGGCAACACAAATCAATGGAGTAGATGAGAGAAGGAGAGCTTCATTACAGGTGGTAATGAAGATTACATGCTATGGGAGGGGAGAAGCTGTTTCTGTGTTGGTGGGACTAAGGGGCACGTTAAAAGGTGGGTTCATAATATTTGATTAGAAGTTGTATGTACCTATATAAACAAAATGGCATAAAGGAGGAAAGAGCCAGAGAACAAAGAATTCTGTGAGATAGGGGCTTCTGGACACAACATGGCTGTTGCACTTGTGGACACAGAGTAGTAGTAGTTAAGACCAAGCCAGCTGAAAATTTCGGAAGGAAGTAGGGCTAGTATTCCTCAGCGCACTCTTGACTGAGGAGCTATTGGAAGTTGATAGCTGCCTAGGGAGGGAGAGTTACGTTTCATTAAGGGTAGCCACTGGTTGGTTGCCGAAGCCCCCAATGTGGGCAAGCTCTTCAATGTGGGCAACATTCACTTGAATCAATCAGATATTTTAAAAAAGGATGACATGAAGTTGGAAGGGAGATGTATTTGGGGATCCTAGGGGGAATTAGAGGGAGAGAATGAGGCGTGCATATGTTCAAGATATATTGTAAAAAGTTATGAAATTTCAAAGAAAAAAATAAATTTCTTCCCTAACTCTGTTCTTCAAAAGATTGGTAAAGGTAACAATGTCCAGAAAATCTCTGTGTGTATGAAATGTTTCCTGTGACAAATGTGGAGGGATTTGAGCTTCTTTTTGGATCTAAATGATATAGGATAGAGATGGAATATGTTCCATTAAGATTAATTCAGCAGGTACACAAGGGTAGAGTTCAGATGATTCTGTGCTTCCACGTGTAGATAATCAACTCAATCTGATCATTGTCATTTTCATTCATTCATTCATTCATTCATTTTCATTCATTCATTCATCCATCTGGTGCTTCATAAATGTATACTGTGTGTCTGAGACACCGAGAATGTAGCTATAAGCAAAACAAACTTCTTGCTCTTTGAGGATATTCTTACTGAGACACATAGAATAAAATGAAAAATGTATCAGACTGTGTTAGATAGTAGTAAGAGTTATCCACAAAATTAAGGCAGGGTATAAAAGAATGGTTCAGAGTCCTCTTTGAGGAGGTAGCATTTGAACAGAGACATGGATTAAGTGACAGCGGTAACATAGGTGGTAGCTTTCTACCATCTTGTTTGTGACTTTTTGTAAAGGATAACCTCTATCTAGGATTATATTTTATGTTTTTGTTTACTTGCTTATTTTTTGGCCTACTGAGTTTTGAAATTTATGTCTTGAATTCAGGGTTCCAAGAGTTGGTTTGAAAATATAAAATGCAAAACCAGGCCTTTCAGTATTCACCTATATGCTAAGTTACTCCTACCAAGTCACGAAGGTCACAAGTTGAACGCCTTCTTGGGCTACAAACAGTCAAAATCTAACCTGGGCAACTTTGCTAAGTACTATTTCAAAGTAAAGAGTAAATAATGGGCCTGGAGAGAGAGCTCAGTGGCCAAGCACTTGCCTGATCTATACCAGCAAAGAAAAACAAACAAACAAAACAAAGGACAAAGTTGAAGGACTGTGGAAGACCCAGACAAGAAGTTGCGGTTAATTTTACACTTACTATGGTGTTAGATTTGGACCATGCCCTGAAGTAAATTTTATGATTTTTCTGTAAGATTTGTCAGGCATTGAGAATTAAGTCGAAGCTGAACTATGTATTAGAAGTGACTGGTCAAACTCTGCTGAAGAGACCTGGAGAAGTGTCTTAATATAGACAATTTCCAGAAGCTCATGAATTCTGTATTACAGCAAGCCATCCCATGATTCTGCAATTGTCTTGCTGATAATACAGTCTCTGCTGTATTTATCATCACAACTCAAGCAGAAAGACCTGATAAATCTTGGCTGCACAAGGACTTGTCTACTTTCATCTTGTTGTCTTCTTAACCCTTCACCTACTGGCCAGTCTCTTTTGAGAAGAGCATTTAATATCATTTTCCCCTTCTTTTGACCTTTGTATTTATTCTTATTCTTGGCTGCTGTGGTAGACAATATTGCTTGCCTATGTCTTCTCTCTCTCTCTCTGTCTGTTTCTCTCTCTGTCTCTGTCTCTGTCTCTCTCTCTGTCTCTCTGTCTCTCTCTCTGTCGCTCTCTCTCTCACTCTCTTTCTCTCTCTGTGTGTGTGTGTGTTTACACATGTGGTCAGCTTCTGAAATGATTCATCAGAGATCTTCCACCTTGTTTTTTTGAGCAGTATTTTTTGTTAACATGGGGCTCCCTGATTTTCTTGAGCTAGGGGGCCTGCCTCTACTCCCCCAGTTTTGGAATTACAAACATTTACTACAGTGCTTGTCATTATTATATGGCTTTAGACTAGGATCCTCATGTTTTCGTGGTGAATGCTTTTACCAACTGAGCCATCACCCCAACCCTCTATTACTTTTCTTAGCGAAACCAAAATGAACACAAACTAGTATCTTGCCAGGCACTTTGGTAGCAGGGCTATGCATATCAATTACTTAATACTGTCATAATGCCGAATAGCAAAACTCAGTGGTTTGATACAATAAGCATTTACTGAGTTCTGGAATCTTCAGTTGATTTAGCTGGAGCTCAGCTGAGCTCGATGTTCTGGGTAATCTTACGTGTCTACTGACTGGCTGGCTATCATTGTGAACAAATGGACCTTTCTCCTCCTCCACCAGGCAGTCAGGAAGGTTCTCACGGTAGTTGCTGAAGATTAAGAAGTGGATACAGACATGTTGCCCTGAGACCTTTTAACACCACCAGTTTGTCTACATTCAATTGTTCAGAGTAAGCTGCAAGTCTAGCCTAGATTAAAAGACTGAAGATTCTGTGTGAAAAGAAATATGAAGACTTTCTGCAAAAAGGCGTAAATAAGGAAGAAATGATTTGGAGACAATCATATAATCAATTACCCACATTGTATTACCTGATCTTAGATAATGCAATGCTTTGCTTAAGCAGGGCAGGTTGTAGCCACAAAGGGCTAAGCCTAATGATTAAGATAACAGAAATAGAACAGTAACACAGAAGGCTAGGAGGAGCTCAAGTTCCTGATGACACATGGACAGTGAATTAACCCTGTATCATCTTCTGATGGGTATCTTTCTATGAGAGATCATTTATTTCTTCCCCCACTCCAGTTGTTTAAATCACTTAAAGACACTGACTGTTCTGTGACTTGAGACATAAAGCATTCCTGTCTGCTCCAGGGCCTCATAGGTTGAGGCATCCATTTCTGTTGTTCTACTTTGTGAGAACATTGCATACTAGGATAGATGCTGGGCTTCTTTGCTTTCCAAGACTCCTTTGCAACAAGGTGATAGGTCCATAAATCAAGGGCTGCTCATACTGTAGAGTTTGAATATAGCTAGCAATATGAAGAACCAGGGGTTAACTACGTAGGCATAACAGCTTTGACAGTAACAACCTGTGTGATTGCCTGATGCCGTCTTGGAAAAACAAGAAGGTTGGAAATCCAGATACACTGACGGAAGCTCAGAGATAGAGATCACTTTGATTCAGAAAAAAAAATTTTGTAAGAATGTGCAATGTTTTTTTTTGTTTGTTTGTTTATATGCTGATCCAGCATCCCTTCCTCCCTCCCATGCCTGTAGCAGTTACATACTGATGGTGGGCAACACATCTCATCTTATGTTCATTGCCTGTCTTCTAAAGGCTGGTGTGAAGATTTCTCATCTCAAGGCCTTTCTCATTCCTCCAGTGTGCCAATAAGCTAAGATTTGTAGCTCAACCTACTCTCTATTTCTGGACAAAGACTCTTTCTAGTGTGCACTTAGAGAAGAGCCATTTTCTGATTCTAGCTGTCTCATGCCATAATGCTTCTTGCCCTTGCCTTAGCAGCTACAGACAGAAAGAAGATGGCAGTGTGCATAGGTTGTCCCTAGGAGTAAGGGTCTGGTTTTTCACTTTGTGTTTCTGAAAAAGAATGTAGCCTGGCACTGCCTTGATGTTAGCCAATGAAATTCAAGCATAAATTTTATACAAGGAACTATAAAACTTGTGTTGCTTAAGTCTTTAAGCAGATATAGAAAATACATAGAATTCTTCTTACCCTATGATGCAGGAGATACTCTGCTTGCCTTAAAACCACACACCTGACTGAAGGTATCTCCAGTGGCAGTGTTCAGTGTTTTGCATATTAGTTACTGCTGTGACTTGCTAGTGTTGTGTCTAATATGTGACTGAACTCTGAAGGATGAACACAATGTTAGATCTTGACAAGACTAGAATTATAAATTCAATTCTTTAAGAAATAAAGTTAAATCAGGTGGTGGTGGCACATGCCTTTAATCTCAGAGGCAGGTGGATTTCAGTGAGTTTGAGGCCAGCCTGGTCACCAAAGCAAGTTCCAGGACATCCAGGAGTGTCACATAGAGAAACCCTGTCTCGAAGAACCAAAACAAAAAGAAAGGAAGAAAAGAAAAAGAAAGAAAGTTAATTGAGGTAATGCAAATTTTCATGATTGGGTCAAATAAATCAAGTGGGGTGGTTTTGAGTTTGTGCTGTCAGCTTTACCTCTGGATGGCCATGTGAGCTGTGGACTCAAGGGGTAGGAAGTTCAGGTGGGCAGCCTACACCTATGCCTTCGAATTTAATTCTTAACTCCCAGAAATGTTTCTATTTTCCCCTCTTTATTTTTCCTTTTTAGTCTAATACAGAGACACAGAGAAATTACAATCCATCAGAAACCCCTACCTGTCTTAACTCCTTCATTATTGCTATACAGGGCCATTCAGCGGAGGTCTCTGAATCTGCCTGAATGGGCCTCCACCTTGCTAGCCTGAAAGGTAACCTTTTGTCATCCTTCAAACCTCATTCAAATGTAATTGCCTCCTACTGGCTTTTACCATTACCCTGCTCCTGGCAGAAGAGTTGCCCCCTGTGATTGATTGATTGATCCATTTGTTTTCTGCTATGTATATTATAGCTATTTATCTTCAAGCCTACATGCTAAGTGCCTGGTTTTATTTATCTCTGCAGCCCCAATGCCAGACAAACAGTAAACACTTCACAAACCTTTGTTGACTAGAATAGAATTCAAGTTGCCACCGGTTATTTAGAATAATTTAATTTTTAACACCAGAGCAGACTTCAGCAACCACCTTGATTGCTCTTATATTTTACCCCTGGAGAAACTGAGACCCCGAGGGTGGCAGAGCCCTTGTAAAAAAAATTAGAGCAGAGACTAAGGATCTGCGTCATAATAGATGATCTAAATTTTTTACTTATGCACCATGGCCTTTGATTTAATTTGTTTTGTGTATATGTTAGAATAACTTGAAAACAGATTTAAAATGTTATCTTTGACATGTGATCTCCCAAATTACTTTGAGCACTGAGGTCCAACTGGCAGATGGAGAATGAGACAGCAGAGGAATACATAAGAGATTATTTTTATGGATCAGGGTTTGCAATGAGTAATTTCTCTCATTGCAATTTCTCTCAACAACTTATTAGTGTGTGTGGGGAAGGGTCATAGTGCTTGTGTGTGGGGCTGGGGATGTATGACACAGTGCTCACAGGGAGGTCAAAGGACAACTTTGTTCAGAGTTGTTTTCTCCTTCCACCTCTCTGTGGGTTCTAGAGACTGATCTCAGGTTAGCAGGTTTGTGAAGTAAGTACCTTTACCCACTGAGCCATCTCATAAGCCCAGAGATGCTTGACCTGCAATGAACTCTCCTGCATTACCCATGTCAGGACATTTTATCCCAGCAGCAGTAACAACTGAGATAGGAAGTGACATGTTCAACTTCCGATCAGCCACTAAAACAGCCTGGGAGATGTGGTTCAGATGTGAACCAGTGAAGACAGAGGAATTGACTTCCCAGACAGCCATTCTCTGATGCTGCATCCTAATTCTTCACGAGGGTTTCCATTTCCACTTCTACACTGTGTATCTGCCCTCAAACTCACGATCCTCTTGCCTTAAGATCCTGAGTGCTGAGAAATGTGCTACCATGTCCATTCTGATTATTTATGTCACTACTAGAAGCCTCTAATAGGCCCTAGTGAACTGAAAGTTTCACCCAGTGTTGAAACTATTATTAATGTGTTTGTTATTATAGTAACAATAGATGGAAAAGTGGCAGACAGAAGCTAATATGAGTTACCTTGCAATATTAACCCCAAACACATCTTGCCAGGCAATTTGTCCTTTATCTTTAAACCTATGAGTGTTTCAAGGGAAATTTAATCCTTGAGTTTCTGATTCATTTGCACTTAACTCATCAAAATGTTACTTTATAAGGTGTGTTTCATGTACAAGAAGGCTCATAAGCCTTTTCATTAGCTTTTCAAATTCCTTTTCTCTTTGAAGTCAAAGTTTGTGCTCTTCCAGCGCTAAACAGGGCTCAAATTGCAAAGTCTTCAGTTACCTTCTACCCCAGAGGGCACAATTTAAGGTGGTTTGTAAAGCTCAGCAGTGGCAAATACCTCTTCCCTAGTGTATGGAGGGCCATCCTTGGGGAATGAACACATGACCATCCCTCCGTGTCTCCATGCTTTGGCTCATTGCCTTCAAAGCCAGAGTCCTTTCCTTACAATTTGCTTGCCGCTTCTTCCATATTTGGAGGGGTCTGCATCATATTTGGAGGGGTCTGCATCACTATGAAATTCCTTGATCTTTCTAGAAAACAGCAAGCAGTCATCTCTTAGTGTCTGCCAAGTGCTAGCCCCTGGATCCTCATAGGGACCCAAATTATTGCTCAAGTCCATTGTATAAAATGGTGAAGAGTTTGGATTGTAACCTCAGTGTATTCCCCTCAGATGATATGAATCATTAATAGATGATTTATAAAACTGAACACAGTGTGAATGCTGTAAAAATAACTGCTAAGGGAATAATGGCAAGCAACAAAACAGTTTATATAAATTCAGTATAGATGAATTTTTTTCCCAACTACTTTTGGTCCATCCTTAGTTAAAACTGTGCATGCAGTCCCATGGGCATGGAGGGCTGACTACCCTCTCTCTGTTTCTCCTGTATTTTACCTCAGCTGTAGTAATCAATGCTAATCTATCAGACACTCCTAACTTCTTCACATCTGATAATTTATTTAGTTCTTGCAAGGGAGGTGTTATTTCAACTTCTTTATAGATGAGGAAACCCAAGAGCAGGGTAGGTAACTAACTTTCTTAAGGTGCGACAGCAAGAGAGATGGTATGTAGCTCTATAGAGACTGATGCCATTTCAAATAGTACCCATGAGGCTCTTCTCAGGAGGTGCTGTTCCCCTTAGTGTTAACTCTGGTTAGCTGAGAGCTGGTCCAGAGTCTTCTTCCCCAAACCACAAGCGACACCCAAGGACACAACATTGAGGAGTTTAGAACTAAAGCCTGCCTCTTCTCTTGGTTTGCTGAGATTTGGGGCTAGATATTTTATAAAGATATGAATAATTTACATTGGTATAAATTTTGTCTTATTAATATAACGTTAAGGTTAATTTTGTTATATGTATATATATTTCTGATCTTGGTTAAGGTATTGTGATTGTGTAGTTCATTTAAAATGTAATGTATAATTAGGAAACATAAGTTGTTAATGGATAATCATCTATAATAGTCAAGCTTGTAGTCATGTTAGTTAAATTTTCTAGATGTGCATAGATATTTTTCAGATAAGCATTCTTCATATCTTTCGAAGACTACAGAATATGGCATTTAATGTTTTAATAATTCAGGCCTTTTCATGACAATGAGACATGTCTGTTCCTGGCAGCACCAATCTACTTCAAGAGGAAGATGGGCATTGAAGAAGCTCCTTATGGAGTTGGTTAGCCACTTGGGCAGGAAACTGCCCAAGTCTTATGTTTCTTAGTTTCTTCACTGCCAAATGGGAACAGTGATGTAGGGATCTTGCTGCCCTAGGTTATCTTTAATATTGTATATAAAGGGATTAGTAAAAGGAGAGCCAGATGGCACACACGTTCCAGTCTAATAGAGAGGAATAGGATTGTGAGATGGAGTCCTGCACAGTAAGACACAGTGGGGATGACTGAATTCTCATATATAACATCAGCGGCACAGGTGGGTGTGGGGGGGGAGGGTAAACAAGAAGCGCTGCAGGTATCCTTGACACATAGATGCGGTGTGAGAGGAAGCATGGGAAGGTTAGCTTCAGGTGTCAGCTAGACACAATCCAGAATCATCTGGAAAGCAATCTCAAGGAGTAGTTGTCTAGATGAAGGTGGTTTGTGACCATGTCTGTGAGGGGTTTTTTCTTCACCAGGTTAAATGAAGTGGAAACTCCCAGCCCGAATGTGGGTGGCATCGTCTCTGAGATTTGGCTCTGAGGTGGGAAAGAAAGAATGAACAAAGTGGGTGGAGTAAGAGGCCTGAGCGCACCGGACTTCTCTCCGCTTTTGATCCGGGATGGGATGTGCCCAGCTACTTTGGGTTCCTGTCTTGATTTCCCTGAGGTAATGACTAAACCCTTTCTCCCAAAGTCCCTCATCAGAGCAATGGACTGAGTCGCCAAGGTCCAGTTGAAGAGCAGAAGGAGAGAGAAGATGAGCAAGGAAGTCTGGACCACGGGGGTTGCTCCACCCACTGAGACAGTGTGACTGATCTAATGGGAGCTCACCAAGGCCAGCTGGACTGGGACTGAACGAGCATGTGATCAAACCGGACTCTCTGAATGTGGCTGACAATGGCTGGGGGCGGAGGTGACTGAGAAGCCATTGATAAAGGCACTAGGATTTGTTTCTACTGCACGCACTGCCTTTTTGGGACCCTAGTCTATTTGGATGAAAAGCTTCCTAGGCCTGGATGTGTGTGGGGGAGGACCTTGGACTTCCCACAGGGCAGGATTCCCTGTTCTCTCTCAAGAGGGAGGGGGAGGGAGGAGGGTGAATGGGGTAGTGGGAGGGGAATGGGAGGAGGGGAGGAAGTGTAAATTTTTGAATGGAAAAACAAATTTTAAAAAAAGAAAGAAAAAGCAAAGAAACCCTGTCTCCCCAAGTTGCTTTTTGTTGTATTTTCTCACATTAGCAGGAATGAAAGTAGGCCAGAGATGAAGCCTGTGGTCCACTTCTGTCCATCTGTGGCCTTTCTTAGAGTGCGGCTCCTACAGAGGGCAAAGCCCTTCCTGTGCATTGCACATCAACTGTGACAAGAACGGCAGTCACTTTTAGAATTCTGCTTGCTGATTTTTACTTGTATTGCACTTGTATGATTATAAAACATATTCAGTGTTGCCAATTTAGCCAATTTAGAGAAGATTGAGGAAGAAAAATGATTATACATAATTGTATAACTACTTCATAATAGCTTGGTGGATTTCCTTTTTTTTTTCCACTGTCTGTATATATCAATATTTCAGATGTGAATTGGGATTTCTTGGCCCCTTGAGATCTGGATCCATTTGGCTCAGATTCTCATTTTATACTTAGTTGAAGTCCAGACATCTCAACAATTTTTTCCTTCTTTTTTTGAGTCAAGGTTTCTCTGTGTAACAGCCCTAGTTGTTCTGGAACTAGTTGGTTTTTTTTTTCTTTGAGACACGGTTTCTCTGTGGCTTTTGGAGCCTGTCCTGGAACTAGCTCTTGTAGACTAGGCTGGCCTCGAACCCACAGAGATCCACCTGCCTCTGCCTCTCACTGCTGGGATTAAAAGCGTGCGCCACCACCGCCCGGCAACTTCTTAACACTTCTGCAGCTGTCTTGGCAGTTCATATTTTGGTGTCACCTCTGGTTTGATTTCTTGTCCCTCACACTTTCTTGTTCTTGCAGTTGCTTTGACTCTAGATCTACAAAAAAGCATCAGGCATGGACAGGTTGGTTCTTTCTTTCTTTCTTTCTTTCTTTCTTTCTTTCTTTCTTTCTTTCTTTCTTTCTATCATCTATCTATCTATCTATCTATCTATCTATCTATCTATCTATCTATCTATCTATCATCTATCTTTCTATCATCTATCATCAAGATATCTATCTATGAAGTGGGGCGTAATTGATAGGGAAGAGTGTCATTGCAGTATGCACAAAAAATGACCAGCAAGCCCACTCCACTACTCCGTGTTCCAATTAAATCTTTTGGTCCTCTGACTACTTTAGCATTTTTCATTTATGGTGTTGATGACGGTGAGAACACTTGGAAGGTGAACTGGGCACATACCAGCATAGGTTCTGATCTGAGTACGGTTTGCATTCACAGAGGAAGGATGGTTGTTTCTGTTTACAATGAAGAAACTGAATAACACAGTGCCTGGGTAATTAATTCAAGGTCACTAAGTATTGGAAGCTAGATTCAAACCGGGGCCTATTGATGGCATTTATTAGGCAAGCACACATTATTTGACAAGTGATTTTAAATGATTTACTGCCTTCCTATTCAACTGCAGGAGGTCTTCATCATTATCTCTATTTTGCGGACAAGGAGATTGATGGATGTTCCCTGATTTAAGTAATCTGTTCAAGGTCACTTTTGAGTTAGGTCTGTTTGGTCTTCAAATACAGCTTCCCTCTGTACTTCATAGCTGTATGGTATCATTCGATTCAAAAGGCAATCATTAAACAAATATTCCTCCCTGTACCCACATTTAAACATCAAACACACTGGGAAGTGCCACTCCACTGATTATGTATGGCAGATAAAGTTTACCCATAAGGAACCATGACACTAATGCCATTATATTAGAAGTACAAAGATTCCAGTAAGTTTCTGAGCGCCTGTGGTACAGTAGCCTTCGCTGGGTCTCCAGTGACAGTGTATCTTTCTGTTGATTTGCTTCAACTCACACAGTTATTATACTGTGATTTCCCCTAGTGTCCCAGCCTCCTTCAGCTCTCATTTAGATTTCTCTCTTAGATGCAGCCATTTAAATGCATATCGGCAGCAATAGAACCCACCAGATTTCCTTTCTGATTAGCTGGGAAGATGGTCCTGTTAGTTGTCTGTGAGCTGAGTGAAAAATCTGGCAGGCTGGGAAAATTGCTCTGTGGCATGATCTGGCTTGGGCAGTGTAGGCAGAAAGCTGATTCACAGGAGTCCACATGTCAGGGAGGAGGGAACTGGAAAACCTATAGGGAGAGACTTGTGTGGAGAGGTGTGGGATTAGAGGTTAGGGAATCAAATAGAGCTATGTGTGCAGGTGGGGGACACTACACGGAGGTTGGGTGAATAGTGTATTTACATCACAAGACTAGTACATGTGGTAGGGTATATATGGAATGGATTTTACATAAGAGTGAAGATGTGTAATATGACTGCAATTGGCCTTAAATTGTTTGGGTGGATAGATCTGTATATAGTTAAAGACACAGAGGAAGGTTGCAGTTTAACATGAAGGCTCTAATGTTAGTTTTTCATTGCTGTGACAAAATTCCTGGGGTAAACAATTAAAGGGAAGAAGAATTTATTTTGGCTCACAGTTTCAGAGGTTTTAGTCTATGGCTTTATTAATTTGAGTTAGAACCATCATGGAGGAAGAGTCTATAGAAGAAGGCTGCTCACCTCACCATAGTCAGAAAATAAGGAACAGACAGGAAGGAACCAGGGCAAGATGTAGCCCCCAAGGACACCACCACAGTGATCTACTTCTTCCAGCTAGGGCTCACCAATTGAAGTTTCTCCTACCTTTCCAAATAACACAACCAGCTTGGGACTAAGTGTTCAATTCACGAACCCATGAAGCACTCTTCATATTCAATCTGTAATACTTCTATTCCCCAGCATTTATCTTTAGGAAATCTCATGTACCTAGCTGAAGGTGGATGAGAGTGGGCTGTGTATCCTAAAACGGAAGGCAACCAGTGAAGGATTTGAGGAAAAGAGGAGCGGAGTTGGCCCAGTTTCATCTGGGCATGCTGTTTCTTTTTCCCACTTCACAAGTCAGATCTGGTCATTCCACATTCAATTGACAGGAGAAATAAAGAGGCCAAAGCTTACACTAATTGCATTTACATCCCTGGGAGGAAACATCAGGGCAGGAAAAGTACATTTCCTACCAGCATGTTCATTCCATGTATTGTTTCAGGGTTGGATTCCTGTTACCAGGACCTGCTCGGTAACCACAGGTGATAGGCTGGTACTTTTGGAGTGGGAATGTAGAGATTAACTAGATAAGTAATAAGGGGCATGAAACATGGTTCTGGTGCACGGATGTGTGATCAAACCTCCTGAGATATAAATATTTGAAGAGTTCAGGGGGTATCAAAAAGGCTTGGCTGCCTGCATAGGGCTGTGCAAATGACCATAGACAAAAAAAAAAAAAAAAGATTGTATGCTGGCCAGAGGTGAGTGTATGTGCGTGCGCGCACACATGTGTGTGTGTTTGTAAGTATGTGCACGTGTGCACACACATGCTTGCATATGAGAGGCTGAGACAAATAAAGAAGGAAGCAGATTGTTCAAGAGATAGACAGGGGGAGAGAAACAAAGAGGAGACAGAGTTAGATCCAGAAGTCCCAGGCTCTCTACACAGCATCCTGCCCCAGATCAGTTCATCTGAGGGATGAAGTGTTGAGTCCCGAGTGTCAGGAAGAGAGTGTGAGGCTTAGAGAGATGAAGGGTCTCAGTCATGGACCTGACCATGTCTGTGGCTCTTAAACTTTACACCTACTGTCTATCTTTTATCTTCTCCTTTCATATCCCAGGAGCCCCTTTCCCTTTTCCAGTCTGGGAACTTAGGCCTCAGTAACACCCTCTTTCTGAGAACGGATACAAAAGACTGGGCCTCAGGATCTCGATGCCACCCTGTGTCCTAAGATAGCTCATTTTCTAGTGGCCTGTCCTTGTAACAGAGTGGCAAAAGCTCAGGCTTTAGGGCCAGAAGGTCTTAGTTTAATTTGGGCAATGTAACCTCATGATATAATTTTGGCAGAATACTCTGCTTTTCCAGTCTTGACTTCATTTGTATAGTGAAGATGATCAAACTGCATCCCTAGACAGCATTCTGCTCGTGGACTGCTTATCTAAGAGAAAATATCTCTGGGATGCTGGTCCTTGTCCTGTGTGCCACTTCACACCTGAACTGTTCTCTCATCTCTGTCCTTTACAACCTGTCTTGAATTTGGTCAATCAGGTCCAAGTCTTGGCTGCTTGAAAGGAAAGCTGAGAACATCATTTATCTGTTCCTATCTTTCCTGTCTCTAGACAAAGGTACAGCTTTTGTTGAATTATTTCTTTAATTAAAAATTAATTGCTGGCTCTCTTGACTCTGGATATCTGAAATGAACCTCCTACTTTCATCTCCAAGGGTGATGCTCTTCCTCCCTTGTGTCTTGTAGGAACCACATCACAAGTTCAGCCTGATGGTGCAGACCTATAATCCCAGCACTTGGGAGGCTGAAGCAGAGAGATACAAGTTTCAGGCAACCCTGTCCTACAGAACACAGAAAACCAAACCAAACCAAACAAGACCCAGAAGTTTATAAGGCAAGGTGGTATCATTGTTTGTGTGTTTCAGAGAATGAGGCTGGTGGGGAGAAAACACGCTTCTCATTGCTACAGAAGAGTTAGAGCTAGAATTGAATTTCTGGTCTCTTGGAATGTCAGCCCGGGCTCTTTCTCCATAGAGACCTTATGTGACATTACCAGGGGTGAGGAGGCAAGGTGAGGGAATTAGGCACCCTATCCCGTCAGTTCTGGAAAACCAACTATCCATGGCCTAAGGTAGATAATCCATGATGAGGTTTGGAGGTTGAAGCAAGGTGCCTCCTCACTGCCTCCTGGCCCCCAGCAGCATAATCAGTCCATTAGCAAGTCGCCCAAGGTGCAAATTCACCTTTCCTGACAGGCTGTCAGAGGCTGGCCCAGAGGTGGACAAGGAGCAGACATAGGGAGGGAGCTGACTGTAGGCTTGTTTAATCCATAATTTAATACCAATGTGATGTCTTCGATCAATTTCATCTCTCCTACACATTTTATGAAGCTTTTTTCCTTACATATTTTTAAAATAACTCAGCCTTACCAAAAGAGGCAGCTGGAGGTCAGATCCCAGGTACTGAGGTCAGCAGAAATGCCCCTGTCTCCTGCTAGCTACACAGAAATGGAACTTTGTGGTCAAGGGCTTACCATTCTACCACCCGAACTCTACGGTGGTGGAAGCTGAGGCAAGGTTACAATTCCTGTCATCCCTGACATATAGTTAAGGAAACATAGCTATGGGAGAGCAGATGATAGCTTTAGTGCAAGAGACCTGATGTGTTCTTCTGAAGCCCATTATGAGCCAGGTGACAATCCCGAGTCACTGGTACCCACTAAGGCTTCAGTCTTAAGGTAGAACGATGGCTAGGGGATGTCAATGGGACTGGGCCAGTGATTAAATTACCTGATACATCAGAACCTTTAGCATGCTGTCTGAAACATGAGACAATAGAAGGAATAAGGAAGACAAAGACACCAGCCAGTTGATGTTTTCCATTCTTGCTGCCAGTCACCTGCCTGTTCGGAGGTGAGGCTTGAACTCCCAATAATTCAAGGCACTTATTTAAGGTGAAACAGCTGGCTTCTACAGTAAGAGATCCTATTCTGGTGGTCAGGCCACAGATGCAGGGCCAGAGCAACTGGGAGCTGGCTGGTAGAGCTCTGTCATCAAGATGAGACTGTTCTTAAGGTGAAGAGAACCTGGCTTTCCTCCTGGATATTGGCTGTGTGTCATGAGCACCCAGACACCATGAAGGGTAAGTAGAGGGCTCATCCTCAAAAGGACTTGTCCCAGGGTTCATAGGAGCCTTTCTGACAGAATCAGAATGTGGACCATATCAGAAGTCACTACTCAGGAGATCAGCTGACATTCATGTACCACATGCTGAGAGTCGCAGTCATGAAGTGAGGCTGTGGAGGCTGACACACTTGACCTCTTTCCTTCATTATGTACCTGTTAGGCACAAAACTGTACATGTGTGAAGCCTTAGCTCTCACCTGGACATCTCCCCAGACAGGATTTAACAGGTAAAGTCCTTGGGTGTGCTTGGGATGTTCAGTGGCTATCAAGCATGTGACATTACCATGAGGTCCTTAGGAAGCTTGCCACGCCCTTCTGATCCCTCTCTGTAGCATTTCCATTGACAATGATCCTGCTTTATTTAGCAAAGACAGAGGAGCGGCCCCTAAGCTGCATGGCTCAGGGCATCTCTACCTCCTTACCACCACTTGAAATGCTCAGTTTCCAAAGCACCAGCTTGCCCGTGCCTCTCTAGTTTTTTTCCACCTGGGGTCTGGGAGGTTAGTCTCTTCTTATTTCCATTACAAATCCCAGCCAGGTACACACCAGAAGACCTTTCTCCAGCAGTTCTCCCTGACTTGTGGTTAGGGAACAGAGACCAGATATGCAGGAAGGTCTGTGGCATGTGTCTGTGGAAAGGCAGGACCACAACTTGGGTCTCTGCATTTCAGTGTGCAATCGACGGTGTAGGGGAGGTCATTTGATGTCAGGCTGATCCCATCCCAGTTCCCTTCTCACCTGTGTCCTTCCCCCTCTTGTTCTTCTGCTACTCTCTCAGCTTTGCTGTCTTTCTCATTTTACAGCAACAGTGACATAAACTGCAGATGGAAGGTCATTTATTGAGAATTATTGTGTTGAAAATATCACATTTTAATGCCCATCCAATGATCCCACAAGACGGACTGTTTTTGCCGATTTTAGAGGTGAGAAAAGTCATCTTTAGCAAGAAAAGGTAAGGAATGAACCCCCCAGACTGTATGTCCAGAAAATCTAGGTCAGTCTGGCCAGGCTTCTGCCCCTGTAGTCATTTGGCAGGCATGGTGTTATAAGACGACTTTGCAGTGTTGAGCCAGCAAGCTACTCACTGACCTACCTACCTCTTCAAGTTGCTTCACCATGTAGGGCATGAAGCTCTTCTTCACACTGTCTCCTCCAAGGTTCAGAGTTCTACTGGGATGTTCTAATGAGGATTAAGTAGAAAACGATAGATTCAACAGTTCCATGAGGATGGCAGGCCACAGGATTAAATGCCGCTCTTAGTGTCTGGCACGTACACAGCAGGTGACCAGTAGACACTTGGAATAGTCACCGTTCTTGTCCCCAGCAGTCTACTTCCTAAAGGCAGGAGGGAAGGTGTGTGTGTGGGGGGGGCGGCTGGTATTATATTTGCCATATAGGTAGAGGGGGCTGAGTTTTATTCCCAGAACCCACATATAAAAAGCTAGTTATAAGCCGGGCGATGGTGGCGCACGCCTTTAATCCCAGCACTCGGGAGGCAGAGGCAGG
>NC_022016.1:568801-585722 GCF_000317375.1 Microtus ochrogaster
AAAAAAAAAAAAAAAAAAGCTAGTTATAGCAGTGAGTGATTGTAATCCCAGTACTGGGGAGGGAGACACAGGTAGATCCCTTGCTCTATCCTGACAGTCAGCTTAGCCAAACTGGTGCATGAGAAATCTTGTTTTGAGAAACAAGACAGAGAGTTTCTGAGTGATAGTAACCACTCTGGCCTGCATATGCACATAGATTTATGTTTGATACATACATGCATCTCCTCCATCACATACAGAGAGAAGAGAAGAGAAGAGAAGAGAAGAGAGAGAGAGAGAGAGAGAGAGAGAGAGAGAGAGAATAAAAATATGAGCAAGAGTTTTGTCCATCTTTTTGCCAGTCCCATTGCCTGTGGTTTGGAGCAAATGTGTCTCTGTCCTTGAGGCCTCCAGGGCTCAGCCTCCACTGGAGGTTATCAGTGAATACTTAGAAGAAAAGACGCTGGAACTGTGGGGGAGAGAGGGAGGGAGATTGTCCCTTCAAAGCATTTTCTTCTTCCTTTTTATTTTATAATTTCATTTTTTTCTTTATCCAAAGAGCTGCAGAGCTGAAATAATTTATTTTGGATTTGAATAGGATGTGATAAGCCGAAGAAGGGGCAGGCGGGGTGGACACGATGGAGGCATTAGGTTTTAAATTAGTCATTTGATGCTGGTTTGGGGGCCAAAGCAAGGGCTCTGGCTGGCAATGTGGCGCCAGGTCCTTTAGCTGCAAAAGTGGTTTGGGTGGGAGAACACAGGGCTGCCAGATGGATATGGTAAGGGATTTGGGGCGAGGCATTATGGGACCACCTTCCTGGTTTTGTTTTAGGATTTCCATTGGTCTCTTGCTCAGTTCTCTGCTTCTGGGGCTGAGCGCTGTGACTTTGGATGAGTCTCCTTGCTTTTTTCCAGCCTCGGTTCTCTTGTGTAAAATGGGCATCCCAGTATCTGCACTGTCACAAGTCTTGTGCTCGTTTTCTGTAAAAGGTCAGCTCAGAGCTGTTTTGTATTTGTAAGCCAGCAAGCTTTATTGAACCCCTCAGTTCTGCCGAGCAGCGTCAGAGCAAGGACAGGCATATAAATAAGTGGATGACAGCTGGCTAGCTAGCTAGTCCTGCCACACTTAATGACAGGGACGAGTTCTGAGAAATGTGTTTGGTGTGATCTTTGTCATGTACAAACCATACAGTGTTATTGGTACAAACTAAAAGTGATGTGACATCATTACGCTGTGTCACCTGGTGGCACCACTGTCACAGACATGGTGTTACTGACCAGAGTACAGTTATGTAACACATGACAGTATTTTTAAAAGTTGCTATTTACGAAAACAAAGAGCAAGTAGTATTTAGCACTTTAGGTTTTGTTTTTAGACTTATGGGAAAAGTCAGGAAGGGCCACATGTATGAGGTGTGAATCTGTCACCTGCCCTGTCAGAATTCCCTCAATGTTAATTCTTCTCCTCGAACGAAACTCTCTAAATCTCAGCTTGATGTTGCCAACCATTTTCTTAGAAGCCCCAAGAGTTTCCCTGTTGTGTGCACAAGGACACCTAAATATCTTTTCTTGATGCTCAGGCCTTAAAATCTCTGTTCTCATCATTTTCTCCTCTGCACCAACTAGGTCCCTCATCCATCCAGGGATAAGTCTGCAGGGCTTCTGGTTCTGGTCCTTTGAATTTGCTACTGGGTTCTGTCCCCACTCCAACCCTGTGAAGCTGTACCCATTCCGGAGGTCCCTTACCTGGGAAGTCTCCTCTGAACCCTGGCAGAATTGAGAAGAAGTTTTTTCCTTTTATTTCAGCTTATTCTGAGAAGCTGGAACTTCATGTCCTAGAACAGGGCCCTGAGTGGCCTAACTGGGGACAGAGAACAAAGGCTGTGGCCATCTAAGCTTTCTAGAGGTCGCTTCCTGGGAGCTTTCATTTGCCTTTGCTTTAGAGAGGATTAGGTTTGTTCTATTAAAAACTGGCCTTAAGGCTAAACAGAAGGTGGGGCACCCCTGTAATCCCATCTACTTATGAGGTAGAAACAGAGATTTAGAGTTTCTGTTCAGACTGGGCTACACAGGGAGGTCTTGCCACAAACAAAAACAAATAAATAAGACTGTTTTTTGTTTTTTTTTGTTTTTGTTTTTGTTTTTTTTATGCTAGCGTGTTCCACAGAGAGGAAGGGTGTGATATATGCAGGATGAGGAAAGGATTTTGCTGGCAGGTAAATTTTTTTATAGTTGTCATTATTATTATTGTTATTGTTTATCTCTTAAAACAGTGGCTTTCATTATGATGTTTTCACATACATTGCTGCACCTTGCTCAAATCTGCCATCCCTCACTCCCCTTCTCTTGTCCTGATGTCCTTCCTCCCATCTCTGTTGTGGAAATGTTAAACCTTATTGTTACTTGCCATTTTTCTAGTTGGTTGATCTGGGGCAAATTGCTTTACCTTTGCAAATTCATTTTCTTATCTTTCAATGAGGCAAACTCCTGTGTCACAGAATTGTCATTAGGATATTAAAATAATAATTACGGTCATAGTGACAAACGCTTATTGAGTCCTGTCAGGATCCAGGAACTATGCTAAGGACTTTACAAATGTAAGTTCATTTGATCTTCACAGTGACCTTGGCAATGAGCTCTATTTATCCCCGGTTTCTGATGGAAACACCAAGGCATACAAAGGTCCTTAGCAAGTAACCTTGATGTGTGAACAGCCCCATTCTGATTTCATTTCTGTGGCTGTTAATCAGATATCCTGACAACGAACAACTTAAGGGAGGAATGGCTAATTTCAGCTCACAATTCCAGGTTATAGTTCATCACTGTGGGGAAGTCATGGCAGTAGATCACATGACACCTGATCACATGACACCCCAGGGTCAAGTCCAAAGAGAAATGAATGTTTACCTGTTCACTTTCATGCTTGCTCGTGATCAGCTCAGTTTCTCCACTCATAAGTGCTAAGTCTGGAGCATAGCTCCAGCCCCTGGCATCCATCCCAGCTCCCTGGCCTGGGAGTTGCATTGGTCTGGACTCCAAATCCCAGCATGCCAGGTCCTGACCCCTTGGGGTATTTAAGTAGGCTCCCAGAGTAGAAACATGTGGTTGCAGGTTTGCATGTGCTCCCCAATTTCCTGTCTCCCTGCCATGTGCTTAGCCACCTGAGAGTGCTGTATTTAAAAAAACAATGGGCATTTTAATTCAGTTTAATCTGACCTAATTGGATTTCTTTGTGCTGGTGGAGCCACCCGTCTTAGAAGTTTTTCCTAGTAATAAGGTTCAGGACCCCTTGCCTAGGGAATGGCACAGCCCATAGTGAGTTAGGACTTCCCACATCAACTAATTTAAAACATCTACAGACATGTCCACAGAGCAACCTAAGGAAGGCAGTCCCTCACTGAGCATTTATTTCTTGGCAAATAGAGATGGTATCAAGTTGGCAGTTAAACCTAACCAGTACAAGCTGCCATATCCTGTCCCCTGGAAATTCACAGACTAAGAGTGCAGGTGCAGGGCTTGACACACAGTAGGCACTCAAGAAATGCCACATCCTTCCTACTCTTCGCAATACTGTGTAGAGCAGCTGGGATGGCTGCAGTTGGCTCATTTGGGGCTAAGTCTGGTTTCTAAAGTATCTCATTTCTTTCTTAGTGTCTTGTCAGGAGAGTAGGGAACATCTGGGTATGCTGTGGGTGGGGGCTGTGTGGAAACACTGGAGAAGGGCACAATGCCTTGCTTAATCTCACCTGCACCCATTAACCAGATGGAACGTGGAAATGAATCTGAAAGCGCAACGAGGATGACTTGGGAAAGAGATAAACACCTGGTGGTGAAGATCTCCATTTTCCTTTCAGAGCCATTACATTTACAGTAACTCATGAACTCAGCACAAACCTAATTAAGCTCAAATAGACATGCCTAAGTTGAAACAAAAAGGCTTTAAGGTGGTTAGAAAAGCAAGTGATGGGATACAGTGAGGCTTGATGAAAAGGCAGTTGGACCCCAAGCAGGATGGGCACAAAGGTGTCTTTTCCATCTGGAACCACGAGGGTCCAATGTTTACTCACCTCATTGATTCCTAATTTCCACAAACATTGGTGGGACTCTGCTGCTGGAAAAAAAAAAACCCAGAAGAGATTGTGTCTGACAGGCAAGGATTCAAACCCTTCCTTTTCAGTTCTTTAAGTTTGTGATTTGTTTTATCTGAGCCTTAGTTTCTCACCTGCAAGATGGGAACAGCTACCTCCCTTCTGTGGAACTGATATAGCGTAGTGGTGCTTGGTGCCCTGCTAGGCACATAGCAGATGCTCAGGAAATGGCTGTGCTTGTGAGTTTGATACTTGTTCACGTCCGTATGGAGTAGAAAAGCACCTTCTACTGCTTTCATAGCTCATTTGTCTGCCATATTCCTTTCCTCATGTTCTGTAACTTTGCAAGGGACCTCTGACTCTGGTCTCAGTCATTGACCTCCAATGGCCAGAAGGACATTGGCAAATATGACATATTCAGTGTCTTAATAAAATACTTGTGTAATGTACCTTTGCCTCTTTTTCGATTCTTTCTGTTTACCTGGAGTCCCTCCCCAGATGAGGCAGCTTCAGGCTGAGAAGCATGTGGATGGGGCTGAGACACCACAGTCTTCCCAGTCATGGCTTTTCTATACCATCTGACTCCCAACCCATACCTAGATATGTGGAAATGTCAGTCATGGTGAAGAGAGCTGATCAATCAGGATACAGAACCATGAACTAAAAGTATAGATGCTTCTTGTTTTAAGATCCTGAGTTCAGGGATCACATGCTATGCAGGTTTACTGTGGCACTAATTACTTATAGACCTCCTATCCATATTGTAGCTATTTTCCAAGCTTAGTTCAAATGCCTACTCCTAACCAAGCTAGGAAATCAACCTAAGAGTTCACTACTGATGGATGAATGGATAAAGAAAAAAAATGTATATATATGCATATGTATATAATGGATTATTGTTTGGCTTTTATAATAAAGGAAAAAAGTATTATTTGTAACAACATGGATGCATCTGGGAAACATTATGATGTATGAGATAAGGCAGGAAAAGAACAACAAATACTGCCTCACATGGGAACGCTGAAAAATATCAAATTTCTAAAAGCAGAGGCTGGAGGCTGCCTGGGAGGGGTTGGGGTGGAGGAGGAATGGAGAAGAGTGAGCAGAGGGTGCAATGTTTCACTCAGACAGAAGAAATAACTTCTCGATACCTTTTTCACAGCCTGGTCACTGTTGATTATAGCTAATACAGTATAGTACACTTGAAAATTGCTACAAGAGTAGAACTTAAATGTTCTCATGACACGTACACCTGCACAAAGAAAACTATGATTGGTGATGGATGTGTTATGAGATTGTAGTCATCATTTCAGCGCCTGCACAGGCCTTGACAGTGGAACCTCACTATCTACAAAATAGTATGTATTCCCTTCTCAATTATAACTTCATGAAACTCGTGGAGGGAGCCCTCCTTGCTCCTGGAAGCATTTTACAGATGACTGGCTGGATGATCTGCTCCCTGAGGAGGCTTTTCAAAGTTCAGTGTTTCATAGTGTGCATTTTAGCTTTTGCTAGGTCAGGGCCAGGTGAGGACTGGGACTTGCTAGGTTGTAGAACATGGGGAAAGATTGTTTTCCTTGCCTTCCTGCCACAGTGGACTGGGAACATAGGCAAATGAGACTGGAAGCAGAGTCTAGTCCCCTAAAGACAAGCTGTGGGATAATCACAGTGGATGCATGGAATGGTTAGTGCCTACAGGAAAATTTCCACTCTGTGTTAACTTGCTGCTGATATGGTTGTCTCCAATAGCAGCAGTTTAACCAGTGGGTACCATGGTTGGAATCCTGTGAATAAAGTAGCACTGGAGGCCACATACCCTATTCACCAACAGCCAGTACAGAATTCCTTTGTTCTCTGGCATCAGATGGCATGTGAAGTAGTTGCCAATGGTTGGAATGTGAGGCCCATCATCACCTGGCCATAGGCTGCTCCATCTCATGTTGAATTTCCTATGCAATCCCTCATTCAAAGCCAATAGATTATTCTCCTCAGTTGATGAAGTCACTTCTTTCATAATTGATTCAAAATTGGTGGTAAGAAGAATTTGATTAATTATTACATCCAAAGCCTGAAAGAAAGACTTCCCAGAAAGGATGGTGAGTGTACTGTCCCTAAAGAGGTGCAAGTAGAGGCAGAATCCTATATTGCCTTAGTGTGTGTGTGTGTGTGTATGTGTGTGTGTATATGTGTGTGTATGTGTGTGTATGTGTGTGTATGTGTGTATGTGTGTGTATGTGTGTGTATGTGTGTGTATGTGTGTGTATGTGTGTGTATGTGTGTGTATGTGTGTATGTGTGTGTATGTGTGTGTGTGTGGGTGTGTGTTGGTGTGAGAGAGAGAGAGTCTCTAAAATGTGCAAGTAGTGGCAGAATCATTATATAGTGACTTTGTGTGTATATGTGTGTGTTAATATATACATGTGTATGGGCAGGGGCCACAGGAAAGCCCTACTCCTCAGGTCCTGTCTACCTGATTGCTGCGAATGTTGACTTCCTTGGCTTGGGGCTCACTGATTAAGCAGTACTGGCTGGCTGGTGAGCCCCATGAATCTGCCTGTCTCTGTCTCCGTAGCACTGGGATTACAGGATATGTCACCAAACCTGGATTTCACATGTGTTCTGAGAATTTAATTTATGTCCTCATCCTTACAAGGCAAGCATGTAACCAATTAAGCCATCTCACAACCCTCTCTTCATTGACTTTTTCTGAGGATGAGTTAAATGAGTTTGGCTTTTCCTTAAAATGACAAATAATATTTATTATTTTTTCTATGAGACCACTAATAGGAAAATTATATATAAGACATAGAATTAAAAATGACACAAATGTAGTAACAGTTTTGGTCAAAGAATGATTTTCATGATTATATATACCCTGCAGTCTACATATCATAATAAATAGCACAGCAACTTATTTTCTGTTTTTCACCCTCCTGGTTCTGGCAGGACCATTATCAAGAGACGAAAGGCTCTACTGACAATTCCCATGTCTCTGTAAAGGCCTTTCATGTCTGGCCTCAGAGCTGCTGGGGGAGGAGACTGGTCTGGCTGTGGGGACTGGTGTGGCCGTCCTTTATCTGCCTCTCCATCTCCACTTTGCTCACACAAAGCTGTAAAAAAGGTTTGCTGCCAGGAACATCAACTGGACTGTTACAAGGAGCAGTTTCATGGAGATTGAAGACCAGCAAGGGACAGATGTGTACCAAGTCAGTGACATGAGCAATGATGGGAAGGAATTCAAGTCACTGGTGATTCTACAGGTGTATAAGGATCCAATGTCAAATCCAGAAAGGCAAAGATACAGTTGTTAGTACCTACTGAGTATTGGCCCTTTCTATGTACATTTATAGTTACTCTCACAGGAACCTCATGGGGTAAAACAATCTCTCCATTTAACAGAAGAAGTCATTGAGACTCAGAGGAAATAACATACTACTGGTTGCATCACAGGAAATTCTAAGCTGAGGGTTTAATACAAGCCTATGAAGTGCAACAGCCACTCCTTCATGCATCAGACATCATGCGGGCTTTAGATAATTGTAAAGAAATTGGAATATAGGATGAAAAATTGCAAAGTCAGATGCTGCGCCTACATGGCAGGAACCATTCTCGAGCCCAGCAAGGGCCTGGAGATTTAAACACACAAAGACACACAAACAGAGACACAAGTCATCCCTGAAACAGGAATGCCCCAAGAATGCCCACTTTATTGTGTTCAAGGGAAACTTATATAGGGATCTTTAACTGAGAGCCACGCCCCAGCCAACGGCCAGAAAACACTCCCTTGCCATCAGGAACTCCTGGGGTCTTCTGCTCAGAGCAGCTGCAGGCTGTCTCAGAGCAGAGGAAAACAAGTTGTTTACAAGAAATTCAGAATCTGGTTCACTGCTCTCAATAGTCAGAGATGTTAGGGTCATAATCCCAGGGACCCATGAATTTGAACAAACAGAACAGAGGAATTTGGGCATGTTATCATTCATGTTAAGGATTTTGAGTGAGGATATTATCTGCTGGGCTTAAAAGGAGAAATTGCAGAGAGAGTTAAGAAAGTCAAAGGCTGGAGGAAATGGTGTCATAGTAGAAGAAGAAAAGGGAGTTATGTGAGTGACAGTCAAGGAACATGGTGACTTCTAGAAACTTGAAGGAGGCAAGGGACACATTTTCCAGAGGAGACCAGTCTTGACCTCAGTTCCATGAGACTCGTTCGAGGACTTCAAATGACCAGAACTGTAATAAAAATCAATGTGCATTATTCTAAGATATTCCGTATGTGTTTATTTTATTTATCACAGTAGCCAAAGAAACTATCACACATACTTACCTTGGATAGCAAATGCAACTCACTATTATGTCCTTATTGACTTGTTCTTGAAATAAGTCTGTTTTGGCCCAGGTTGAACTAAGAATTTAACTTTGACTAAACAAAATATTGAATTCTTGAGGGAAGCAAAGAATCCAGATAACTGTCAAATAATCTTTGTGATCTTTGCAAGGACAGTGTTACTCAAAGTATGGTTCAGAGCTGGACCATGAATTATTAAGAAGAAAGCATCTTTCCTGCTATACCCCACTCACTGGCTCTCCCTCTTAGGAGGAGAGATGAGAAGTTCTGAAAATGGGTTTGTGTTAGAATTTAAGCTCTTTAATAAAGAAAGGTTGGGAAGATGGTTCAGCTGTTAAAAGCCTTGCTGGTCCCACTTGAGGACTCTAGTGTGATCCCTAGTGCTCACATAAAAGTTTCTCATGGTGGAGCACATTTATGATCCTAGTGGAGAGACATGCAGATCTTTGGGGCCTCTGGACAGCCAGTCTGTCTGAATCAACAAGCTTCATGTTCAGTGAAGGCAGAGAGTGACTGAGGAAGGCTCCCAAAGTTAACTTTTCCACAGACATGCCTGCATGTGCATGCATATACACAGACACATGCAGGTAAAAGCACTCACCTGTACACTTGCTCCTACCTATACATAACATCATACATTCACTACTCCATTTATCTGTACCCCCTACATGTATATGTACTACACACAAGTACATGCACCTGGACACAAATATGAATACACATATGAATCTGTGCACGAGTGTACACACTTGTAAAGACATGCAAATACATTAAAACAGAAACCTTTCATGGTTGTGTGGCATCACCAAGCCATGCAACTCTGTAATTAGAGGACATACTTCGTTGAGGTGTTGTACTAGTCATTGTTCTATGGATGTGATGACGTGATATGACCACAACAACTCTTTTGAGAGGAAGCGTTTAACTGGGGGCTTGTTTTCAGTTTCGGAGGCTTAGTTCATTATCTTCATGGTAAGGAGAATAGTGGCAGGCATGGCAGACATGGTGTTGCGGACATAGTTGAGACACTAGTAAGATATGAGCTTACTGATCCTCAGGCATAGGAGCCTCAAAACCCATCCTTAGTTAAACACTTCCTCCAACAAGTGATTTCCAATCTTTCTAATCAGCTATTCCCTGATGACCGAACATTGAAATACTTGAGCCTATAGGGACCATTATTGTTCAAATCACTACAACTGTACATACCAGTTCCATTGTAGTTGAAATTGAGTATTTAGTAGCAGGTAGCATGAACAAACCTTAGTCACATATATGCACTTGCTCATACAATTTTCCCCAATCAGCTGGGAATTAACATCTAAAAACCAACATCTAATCTTGTACTAAGTTTGAGAAGCACAGACATAGGATCATATTAATTATATAGATGTGGACCTTGTGAGAGTCTAATGTTTATGTCTTTTATGCACCTTCAGCTCTCAACAAAATCATATTGACATTTATGTATGTACTTTGTCAATTTAAAGACTCTAGATTGAACTCCTCTGGCTTTTAGAGACTCATAAAAATTCTTCTCTTATTCATTTGCTTTGGTTTTCACTACAAAACTACTACACCCAGTTTCCATGTGATGTTTGTAGTTTTAACTCCTTAGGTTTCACCTGTATCCATTCTCTGGTAACCCAGCATCAAGAGGATGGCCAAAGCACATGCTAGACTTGGCTGGACTGGAGGGTGGAAAGTTCTCTCCTCGATTCTCTGCCACACATGCTGATCAAGAACTATGTAATGGTTGAATCTGAGTAGTCCCCTGTAGACTCACTTCTTTAGCTCTTGCTCCCCCATTTGAGTACAGTATTTTGAATGCTGTGAAGCTTATAAATCGGGCTTGGCTGGCATAAGTAGGTCACTAGTGATAGACCTGTGAAAGTTATAGCCTGGTCCCTGTTTCCAGCCACTCTCTGGTTACTAGTCTGTCATGATGTGAACAACATCATGCTCCTTTATCAATGAATGGAGCTGCTCTAACTGCTATACTTTCCCCACCATGACAGACAGAAAGTCCCCTGTAACCATGGACTTTGATAAAGTGTTCTTCCTTAAACTGTTTCGGCCAGAAACTGTGATCACAGCAATGCAAAGGTAGCAAATATTATAAATCCAAAGTCATATTTGGGTGCTAGGTTCTACAGACTCTCACCAACCACCTCCTCTGGCCAATAGCTGAGAGCTTGCTCTCCTGAAATGCTAAACTCCTCTAGAACACTTACATGGAAGGGGGTCTTGCCCTCTTTCCAATCATTTCCACTTTCTTATTTCTTCATTTTCCTTAGATATTAAGATGGACAATAATAATCCAATGGGGACATCAATACTTATAAAGTATGAGTTTAATCTTGAAACAAAATCAACAAAATTTATGATTGGATTAAATGTGGGAAAGAAGGCAAAGGAGACTAAGATGCTATCTAGAAATCTGTGTGTTCCATCTCGATATAGACAGGGGTTTTATCCCCCTTGGTCACGGTGGAAATACCGGAAAAGAAAGAAATTCAAGGGAGGATGGCAGACTCATTATTGGACATTCTGAGTCAAGAAGACAATGCTCACTTCCTTATGTCACTTTGGGAAAGAAGACAGGAGACTCTCATGCCTAGGAAGTGCCTGACACTTTTCCTGAGACCTCTGGATTTTAGGACCCAGTGTGCATTCCCAGCCAGCCTGTGGTATTCTCCTGTCAGATAAACAACTTCCCAGAGTGCCACCATTAGACAAGTTCACTCTGTAATTGTGATGAGGTTACAGACCCCTTCACAGTGTTGTCTGGGCACAGATATTATCAAGGTCACTGTGAAAATCAAAGAAGCAAACAGCTCCCTGGCAGCTAATATGAGGACTGCCTTGTAAATTCCAGCTTTACCCTTGTATCACATGAGATGCACCATGGTACTATAGCTGTGGAATCACTTCTGCTTCTGCTGTGCCCAGAGTCCAGAGAGTCGAAACCTCCAACATAAATCAAGAGACCAGATCTGATGAAAAAGCAAAGAATCTTTTTAATTATGAGTTGGAACCCTGGTTGTGGTCTGTCCAACACAATAGTGGAGCAGGAGAGACCTGGAACCACAGTAAGGCCAGGCATGTTTGGGGGGTAGAGCAAGTGGGGTCTGGAGATCTGTCAGTCTGCATAACAACCAGCTCGGCATTGGCGCATCTCTGGACTTGGGGGGTACCTGTGCTATGTTGATTGGTTAACTACAGTGGCTGTATAATTGCTACATCTGGTGGCGGTCGCTGTAGTTACTGCATACTTATCAGTAGGCACCAGAGCCTGCTAGCTAGACTCTGATTGGTCCTTTACCATATGGTGGATAGTTTGTGGTTTTCTTTTTTTTCCAAGAACTTAGGAAAAGGTCGGGACAAGGTCGGGCAAGGTTGGGGGCACAGCACATCCTGCTGAGTCAGGGGTTTACATCTTTCAGGATCTTTTCTGCAGCCTGTCAGGACTACAGAATTGTCCTAAGCAAAGGCCTGGATCCTTCACTTCTAAGTAATCATCACTTGCTGGTTACCCCTATCCCAAATAACCTAGAAGGGGCTCACATTCTATGTTATTCTTAGCTCTTTCCCACAGAGATACTTCAAGGTTCCATGTGATAAGCATTCTCAGAGCTGTGAGGAGTGCTGACGTTAACTTTGTCTGACCACAGGTGTGTTCACAGTCCAGGTGGTTTCCTGGTGATTCTTTGTCTGGGAGAGATTGACAGCTCCTGAAGGATGGCTAGTGATGATGCCTCCAGATTGGTAGGTTGTCATTATCTCCTCATTAGAGTGTTCCCAGGTCATAATAGTCCTGCAGAAACCTGTAGACTCTGAAACGGTCTCCCCTACTCACGTCTTTTTTTTCCTCATAATCTCTGGTCCCCATTTTTTTCCTTTCATTGGTAACTATGTGGCTTTGTTCCCTGCACTCCTCCCCACTCCCCATTTTCCCCTGGGTCTGGAAGAACCTGAGATTCTCAGAACAGATTCCACCCCCTGCATTTCTTTATGTGTCTGTGTGTGCATGAATGTGCATGTGCATGCTTGTGCCATCACACATGAATGTGTCATTTCTTACGTGCCATCCACACCGTTTTATAAGACACTTAGCTTCCGATGAGACCCAGGGATCCAACTCTCTCCACTTTCTGCTTCTAGGACTATAAGTGCCTGTCATCCCCATCTGGGTAGCTGGGATTCGAACTCAAATCATCATGATTGCAAGAAAGCACTTTACTGCTGAGTTCGTTCCCCAACCCTATATAGATGTTTCTTCAAAGGGTCTTACATAGTGTTTCCTTTTGTCTCTACTATAAACAAGATTTGCTTCACACCTTGGAACCACGGAAGAAAAAGAGCAAACCCTTTGTCCAAAACCACATTGGAGCAAAGGAGCAGGCAGCAGGAGATGCCCTCTTCAAGCCTCACCCAGCCACTCTGGCCACCCTGAGGATGCAGCTCACATTCTGGGGATATGGATGCCATTGATCCTCTCCCGGAGGAGTCTGGCAGTTCTATTTGGCTATGAAAAAGAGCCTGCCATGTTGATGAATTATTTAAACCTTAGCAGCACCCAATTATGCAAATCCGATTATCTGTTTAAGGGCAGCTTGGCTTGGAACAGCTTGTAGTTGTGATACTTATTATTATTATTTTGGCTGAAAACCTGGCAAATTCAGTTGAAAATGGAGAGTTTAATTTTACCCGAGGCCTGCTTAGCTCAGAGCTCCATCCTTGATGGGGGCGGGAGGCCACCTTGGTTTGCCTGGGAATGCCTTCCTTTTTGTTATTTTCACACAGCTGAGGCTTGGGGAGGGTGGGTGGGAGGCCTTCAACCAGCTGCTTCCTTTGCTTCCTCTTGCAAGGTAAAAAGCTAAAACTGGCTATATTACGTGCAAGATTCTGGTGGCGCGAGGGCTCATATCCTTGCTGTGAATCTAGACTGGCCTTTTCTAATTCACACTGCCTCTGTGCCTGAGGAAGCAAACCGATAGCAGGGCTCAGGGCTTGACATACGGGTCTTCATCCAAATCTGCTGTGGCTTAACTAATGGATAAAGGCTTCGTGGGTGGCACAGAACAATTAAGAGTCCCCAATTTAGAGACCAGAAACCCAGTCAATCCCAGATGCTCTCTGAGATTATGGTTCAGATCTTTCCCTGAGCTTCAGACCTAAGTCTCCTGGAAAACAGTTGAGGAGCTGTATTTGACCTAAATTATATCTGTGAACTTGTCCAGTTCCAGCAATCTGAGAATTGATTCTGAGATTAAGTAGGACACTAGGGTCAGCTGCATGTGGCCTCTGCAATGGCTCAAGATTCCACACTTGCAAGGGCTTCATGCTTCGTTGTGTATTCTACTACTGCAATCTTTAGCAGTTGGTTTTTGGAGGCAGGATTTTATGTAGCCAGGCTGACCTCAAATTTATAATGTAATGAGGATGACCTTGAGCTTGGCCCAAGAAGAAAGCACCATGCTGATCCTTCTCCTTGCTGTGACCCCAGAGAAACTGGAAGCCATTTGCTGTGCTTGGACATTTTCATTCTTTTGTTGTTTCCTAATGGGCTCTTCTCATCCTAGGCCTTCCTCCTTCCTCTAGCTCTTTATGACTGCCCTGCTGACCCCACTTAAGCCCGGCAGAAATAGCTCTTCTGTCCCACTTCGGAGCCAGACCATAGTCTTCTCAGTCCAGTCTCTTTGATTATTGCATTAAATAGGCCACAGAACAAACATTCAGGAGACAGAAGACTGCAAACAGCCTTTCCCTGGAAGTGTGTGGAATGACGTGAGAATGGCAGCAAGGGACTGATTGCTTAGGTGGTGGCAGTGGTGGCAACAGCAGCAGCAGTGGAGACAGCAGCAAGATTGCAGAACTCAGTCCTGCAATTACAAGGAACTGAATTCTGCCAAGAACCATTCTCTTTGGAAGAGGGCTCCAGCTTCTGGTGAGGTTTGCAGAGTTAGCCAGTTGTTGATGTGGGAGCCAACCATGATAAGCTAAGTATGGGCAGGTCACCCAAAGGAAGTTCTTTACTTCCAACCACTATCACCTGCCAGAGTAGGACTCAGCCGTCAATAAATTTAGTAAGAGGCCTGGGTCTCAGTAGTTTACCCTGAAGCAGTGTCTGGTTGCAGGAAGAACCACAAGTTGAGATTACCTGAGCACCACCCAAAAACAGACCATCCAAAGGAAATGCCTAACCTTCCAACTGCTATAGATAGGACCACCTGCCAGCACACACTCACCAAGACACCCCCAGATAAATGTCAACCGATCAGGGGTCCTGAATCTCAGAAACCCCTCACCTCCACCTTCACTACTATAAACCTATTCTAACTGAGCTCGGGGCTCTCTATATATTCTAATACGTTGAATGTGTAGAGAGACTGAGTTTTCAAACTTGCATAAAATAAAGCTCTTTGCTTTTATGTACAAGACTTGATCTCCTAGTTGGCTTTTGGGAATTTGCGGATTTGGGCATAACAGTTGACAGATTAGAGACGTGTGCATATAATTCAGCTGGCTACACAAGGGCTTTTGACTAATTGGAACAGAAACAGTAGGTATGTACTGTTTTACATAGCTAATTATGAGTAAAGCCTTTCTTCATAGATACTTGTTTCTCTCGGGAAAGAAAATTACTAACAACTCTTTAGCAAAGATTCAGGCTTTCCATTGCCTAGGCTTTACTGATTTGATCAGACCCATCATGTAACCTTTTCTTATCTCTCTTTGATTACTTTGAGGGGGAATCTTCCTATTATGCCTTTGTTTGTGCCCTCCACCTTCTAGAATATTCTCTGTTCTCAGCTGACTTTCCCTTTTCTTCCTAGTATCTCTTCTTGGTAACTTGGTGTTTGTTGATCATATTCTTTTTTTTAAGTCATGAGTTTATTGATCATTGATTGATTATTCTTATTTCACCTCACAGTACACCATACTCTCTGCTAGTAGTCTTCAGGCATTATGCTGGCCTACCTTTGGGGACTTAGCAGATTACATCAGCAACCATAACTACTCCCTACACACGCACTTTCTAGCATTTCAGGCATTACACTTGCCTGCCCCCAGGGTCCTCAGCTGTAGTCCCTACCCCCATGCGTTGTCAGTATTCAGGCAGATACCTGGCCAGCTCATCACTATCTACTTCTCTGTATAATCTCTGAGTGCAAACCCTAAGCCCTCTCTGAAAGCACGCTCCATCCATTTCCCCTTCTCTTTCCTCTGCTTCTCCAAAGAGGCAGGCACTCATTTATGCTTCTCCCTCCAACACACCTCCGTTTTGCCTCTATAAACTTCCAAAGTGAGAGTTTGTTGAAAGGTTTGGTTCGTCTTCACTGCTGTTAGACGACAACACTCTGTCCCTTCCATAACCTTCATCTTATTTGCTTGCTGTTGAAAACTTTCTCTCTTTTCCCACACAAGCCTGTGATTCTTGATGGCAGGTGCTGTATCTAGTCTGTTCCCACAGTCTTGGCAGCTAATGGTGTTGGAGTCAAGTAGCAGCTCTGTGAGTACAAATGACTGGAGTGAAGAGGTTTGGCTCTTAGGAAATCACTCCTGGTGACTAGAATAGAGGATAGAATTGAAGGGGTGGACAGAAAACACAAAGAGTCTCCAGCAACCTAGGCAAGGGATGGTGGGCTAGAAGTATGGTGGTCGGAAGGCTGGAACTCATTGCAGAACCAAAACTGTAACAACAAATAAAAAATACTCATTAAAATAGCACCTGGATCTCAGGCACTGGTACAGCCTCTCAATCCACTAAATTCTATGGGAGCGTGAGATAAGAGCTCACAGACACATCCAGCACCGAGACTGGAAACCTGATGAAAACCGAATCAGAGAGGCATTCCCACTAACTGTAAAGCACACAGAACTGAATTGAAGGGAACCAATTCCTCCCTGGCCTGATGAAGAGCTCAGGGAACCTGAAGAAAAACATGAAGGAAATTGTAGAGCATTCTCTGATACTGAGACGCTGAAACTGTAATGACCAGTCGATGAAGCAGCTATCCTTCTTCAATGCAGTCACCAGAGTACTGCTCCTTCCAGCCCCCTTTACTTATGCTGTGTTTCTCATCTCCATCAAGACAGCACGGCCTGTGTTATTCAGAAACAGTAATTATCAACAAATACAAAAAGTGTGTATACACACTAGAAGGCGATTTTCCACTGTAAAGTTCAAGCAGTACAAACTCTAGTACAAACTGTAGGCAAAAGAAAGGACACAAAGTGACTCATGATGTTATTGCATGTCAGAGAACCAGTCACCAGTGTAGGGAGATGGAGGCAAGAGGAATCTGAAGTTCAAGGTCATCCTCAGCTACATAATGAGTTTGAGGCCTGCCAGGGTTACCTAGCTTTAAGACTGTCTCAAAGACAAAACAACAAAACATCATCTTGAGTTCTTTATATATTTTGGAGATCAGACCTTTGTCAGTTGCAGGGTTGGTGAAGATCTTCTCCCAGTAAGTGGGTTGCCTTTTTGTCTTAGTGACAGTGTC
>NC_022016.1:588122-590756 GCF_000317375.1 Microtus ochrogaster
AACAACAAAAACAGAAACAACCAGTGAGAAGTGAAAAGTTTCTATAACCTACAATACACCACTCCACCAATGCAATAAATGATATGAATCAGACCAAATCAAACCAAACTAGAAAAAGCCCAGGTTTAATGGAAACCAATGGTCCTGGATGGCTTTCCAGCACCCCCCGCCCCCAAGAGAGGAGCTGGAAAAGGAAGACCGGGAAACCATGCATTTCTTCTCTGGGGGCACAGTTTAAATACCTTATGGGAGAGGTCTTGAGCATCTCTGGGAAGGGGTCATAGTTTGGCAGGCTTTCTCAGAGGTGTAGTCTGGACTGAGGTAAGTCACAGTGGCATGGAACTTCCACCCAAACATTCCAGACTCTTTGGATATATGGATGCCAGTGCCTGGGGTAAAGCCTGAACCCAAACATTCCAGACTCTTTGAATATATGGATGCCAGGGGTTGGGATGAGGCTTCTACCCGAACAAGCTTTGGTTTTCTCTCTGTTGAGCCCAAAGGAGCAGTGTGGTGGTTTGCATGTAAATGGCTCACATAGGTTCAGAGATTTAGATTCAAAAGAATTAGGAGGTGCAGATGTGTGTCACAGGGATGCCTTGGAGATTTCAAGTATCTCATTCCAAGCTCAGTCTCTGTCTTCCTGGATATATAATCCTCAGCTATTTCTCTGTCACCATATCTGCCTGTATACAGTCATACTTCCCACCATGATGATAATGGAGTAAATCTCTCAAACTGTAAGAAAGCCTCAATTAAACGCCTCAATAAGAGCTGCTGTGGTCATGGTGTCTCTTCATAGCAATAGAACACTGACAAGCAGTGTATGTATTTTACTCTGTATTTGTACAGAATTTAGAGAGAGTGTGGTGGTTTTCTTTTGAAGAGGAACAATAGAAATCACATAAAATTCTTAAAACAAAAGGCCTCTTTTTTGATTATTGTTGTTACACACAAATATATGTATATATAAATATACAATATGACCTGCTAAGTCTGCTTTTGTTTTTTGTGTATATATGGTTTCCGGACTGACTACTTAGTATTTGATAACCAATAAGCGACTTATCTTCAGGAAAAAATAGAAGGTGCCTTGGAGGGGCTAAAAACAAGAGAGGGAATGGGGGAATGATATCCAATTCCATTTTGTTTAAAAATTAGTTTTAAACAGAAAAAACGGAAAACATTAAAGAGAGCAAGTGGGGTAGATGGGAGAGTTGAAGAGAGGAAAATAAAAGAGGGATGATGAGGTTATATTATATTATAGTCTTTAACAGGTTTTCTGCCCCCAATAATAGATTTCTCCACTGGCACAGTAAGCCAGATCAAGTGGAATTGAAAAGTATAACAACAGGTTTATTTGAGCAAAATGTCTTCCATGCAGGTTTTTCAGTCCCAGAGATCGAGGCCAGAAACTGTACCCATAACTGGTAGCAGGGAGACTTTATAGGTTGTAAGTGAGAGGCAGATGAAGTGTCTGCCAGAAACTGGCTTTGTTCTCAAGTAAGGTCAAAAGTCAAATGTTTAGGTAAGGACTTGGGCTGCTCCTGTGACAGGGGCGGAAGTTGCAATAGTCACCAAGAATGCAGAACTGGGCTTTGTAGTGCCTTCCTTTTGTTTGGAGATTCTTTGAGTGGCAGGCATTTGGAGAGAGAATGACCAAGATTGGGCTTTCTGGATCATATAGGGCCAAGCTAGAGATTCCAACCACACAATATCAAAAGGTAATTAAATAATAAAAGAGAGAGGAATAAATAAAAAAAAAACTCAAGGGTTTTAGGATGGAGAGAGAATTCACAGAAAAAATTAGCAAAATATATTTTATGCTTGACACACATTAAGGAAACATAGTCTGGGTCTATGGAGATGGCTCCATGGCTAAGAGTGCTCGCCGTACAAACATGAGGACCTAACTAAGTTCAGATCTCCATGCTGAGAGAGGAGATGAAGATCTCAGGGTCTGGCTGGCCTCCAGCCTAGCTGAAAAATAAAAAAAAAATGTGAGTTATAGATTGGATGCGTAATTTTGCTGCAAGGATATTAATGAGAGGATGAGATTGATAAAGAATGTCAGGTGACATATTCCTCTGGCCTCTGCATTTGTATGTATGGGTACACACACACACACACATGCACACACACATGCATACACACACATGCACACACATACACACACATGTACATATGCACACACACATACACACACATGCACACACATACACACACATGCACACACATGCACACACATATACACACATACACACATACACACATATACACACATACACACACATACACACATACACACATACATACACACATACACACACATACACACATACATGCACATACATACACACATACACACACATACACACACATACCCACACATACACACACATACCCACACATACACACACATACACACATACATACACATACATAGAGACACATACACACACATACACACATACATACACACACATACACACACATACATACACACACATACACACATACACACACATACACACACATACACACATACATACACACACATACACACACATACACACACATACACACACATACACACACATACACACATATACACATACACACATACATACACAT